>NW_016107721.1:260811-275298 GCF_001604975.1 Cebus imitator
AAAAAAAAAAAAAAAAGAGCAAGAAGATTTGAATGGAAAAAAAATTACTAAAAATACTACAGAAAATAACACTCATATTTTTAAATACTAAACATTTTTTAAAGATTTTAGTTTGAAAGTCCAATGGCCAACAGATGTTCTTCAGAATGAAAAGAAATGAATGTCAATGTGCAGAAGAAATTAAACACAGCAGCAAACATAAAGGTGTAAGCAAACATAAGAGACTGCATTTTCTTCTCTTGATATTTTAGAAGTCTTGAAAGGATAGTTTAAAGCAAAAATAACATTGTAAGTTGTAAGTTATCATTATGAAGGAGTAAAATATATGACAACAATAGCACAAAGAGAAGGGTATGGGCAAGTGGACTTAAACTGTTTTTTAGGTGGAAAGGGTACAGTAGGAAGTGGAAAGTGTCATGGGTAAAACGTGGAAATGGAAGTGTGAAGTGGAACTCTACTTCCTCTAAGACTTTGATAGATTAAGGATGCATATTAATGGCCTCAGAGCAACGCTAGAGAAATAATAATAAAAGATGTAGCTAAGGAGTCAATAAAGGAAAAAAAATAGAATGCTAAATAACATTTGATTAATCCAAAACAAAAAAGCAGGAAAGGAGTAACTGGGGAACATAAAACAGAAAGGACAAATATAAACAAACAGCAACATGACAAACTTTAATATTGTTGGTCGTTATGAATTTAAAGATAAAGACATAAGTTTATAGTATAAAGATGGAAGGCCGGGTACGGTGACTCACGTTTGTAATCCCAGCACTTTGGGAGACCAAGGTGGGTGGATCACCTGAGGTCAGGAGTTCAAGATCAGCCCAGCCAACATGGTGAAATCCTGTCTCTACCAAAAATACAAAATCAGCCAGGCCTGGTGGTGCATGCCTGTAATCCCAGCTACTAGGAGATGAGGCAGGAGAATTGCTTGAACCCAGGTGGTGGAGGTTGCAGTAAGCAGAGATGGCGCCATTGCACTCCAGCCTGGGCAACAAGAGCAAAACTCTGAGAAAGAAAGGAAGAAAAAGGAAGGAAGGAAAGGAAGGAAAGGAAGGAAAGGAAGGAAGGAAGGAAGGAAGGAAGGAAGGAAGGAAGGAAGGAAGGAAGGAAGGAAAGGGAAGGGAAGGGAAGGGAAGGGAAGGAAGGAAAGAAGGAAGGAAGAGAAAAGAAAAGAAAGAGAGAGATGAAGGAAGGAAGGAAGGAAGGAAGGAGGGAGGAGGGAAGGAGGGAGGGAAGGAAGGGAGGGAAAGATCATGCACACAATAATCATTAAAAAGCCAAGGTGCCTGTATTATTGTCAAATAATACAAAAACCAAGAAGTGAAATATTACCAGAGATAAAAAGATGTTTCATGATGATAAAACAATTAGTGCATAATGAAGACCTAACAATTTGAAATATGTATGCACCAAATAAATAACACAGCATCAAACACATAAAGCAAAAATTGACAGAACTAAAGAGAGAAAAGACAAATCCACGTGCATAGTTGGAGGTTTCGATATCTGCCTCCAAGTAATCAATAGGACAAATAAACAAAACATTGATTAAAGAAAATCTGAACAACCCTATAAACCAACTTGACTAAATTAATACTTTTGGAACACTAAAATCAACAACTTCAAAACACACATGCTCTACAAGTACACACAAAATCACAAAGATAGATTATATGCTAGGTCATAAAATGAGTTCAATACATTTCAAAAGATTAAAACCTTACAGAGAAAGTTTGTTATGCATAATAAAATTACATTAGAAATTAAAATAAATAGAAAAAAAAACAGATAATTGGAAATTAAATAACATACTTGTAGAGAAGCCACGGATCAAAGAAGTCACAAGAAAATTATTTCAGTTGAAAATATTTTAAATGAATAGTAATGAAAATACTTTAACTGAATAATAATGAAAATACAACACATCAAAATATGTGGGATGCAGTTAAAGCTAGCTCAGGGAGAAGCTATTATTTTAAATGTCTACAATAGAAAAAGACAAATATTTAGAATCATTTACCAAAGTTTCCCCTTATAAAGCTAGATGAAAAAGAACTAATTGGGTATCAACTAAGATACAAAGGTAAAAACAGAAATCAATGAAATAGAAAATAGACTAAATAAATACATAAATTTAACAAAGTCAAAAGTTGGTTCTTGGGAAAAACAACAACAAAATCGATACACCCCTTGGCAAGACTAATAAATTTTTAAAAATTGAGAAAGCACAAATTACTAATAGTAGAAATATAAATACATTCAACAGACATTTAAAGAATAATAAGGAAATAATATGAAGACTTTATTGCCAATAAATTTGACAACTCAGACAAAACAGATAAATTCCTTGAATGACATTAATTACCAAGGTGGAATCAAGAAGAAACAGAAAATCAGAACAATTGAAAGAAATTGAATCTGTAAATCAAAAACCTCACAAAGAAAACCTCATGCTCAAGTGATTTCCCTGGGAGAGGCAAGTGTGTCATGTACCCTGTGCATTCCAGCATGTCCTGGCTGAAAATGACAAACTACAAGGCCCAACCATCCCCTAATACTGGGCAGTTTATGTAGCAAGTCATATGGGCAGTTAAATGGGTGAAAGCAAGCAGTAGGAACTACCATGGCCCTACTTACTCCTTAGGGTAGGGAGACTGGCCTGTTGACTGCTTGCTAGAAAGGATGCTGAGTCCTTGGCTCTGGGTTTCTCAGCTGCAGCACAAACTACTGTATTCATATTCACCATCTGATCCTGTCACAGCAACCTGTTGGACTTGCAGTAGGAACTGCTCCTGCTGTTCACATTGCTGTGAGTAATAAACTGTATTACTCTAATCCATGAGGTCTCACTGCCCACTTTCAACATCTATGAAGTTTTGTCAGATTTTACCCCTTGCCATTGAGGTAGAGGTTCTCCTCTGACATGAGCAAACTTTACTAAATAAATTATGTCAACATTATACAAATTCTTCCAGAAAATAGAGGTAGTGAACATGCTTTCCAATTTATTTTATGAAGCCAACGTAAACAAATACCAAAACCTGACATTTTAGAAGAAAAAAATTACAGACCAAATCTCTCATGAATGAAATGCAAAAACCCACAACAAAATGTTTTTTAAAAACAAATTTAGTAACAAATAAAAGTGACAATATATCATAACAAGGTGGAGTTTATCCCAAGAATGCAACATTGAGTGAATATTTGAAAATGAATCAGCATAGTTTGTCATATTTACACAATAAAAGCAAAAATCATATGATCATTTCAATACATACTGCAAAGAAACCAGACAAAATGAAACAACCACTCACGATAAAAATTCTCAGCATGCTATTAATATAACTTTCTCAATTTAATAAAGAGCAGCTACTAAAACCTACAGCTAACATCACACTTAATGGTGAAATAATAAACATTTTTCTCTTAAGACAGGAACAAAGTAAGGATGTTTGCTCTCACCACTTCTATTCAATTATTGTACTGAAAGTTCTAGCTATGAAATAAGACAAGAAAAAATATATAAAAGGCAATAGGATTGGAAAGGGAGAAGTAAGTCCTTATTTGCAGATAACCTAATTATCTATATAGAAAAATCCAAAAGAATATATTTAAAATATTGTTGTTAATAATTAATCTAAAAATGTTCCAGAATATGATTTATCTACAAAAGTCTTATATGTATTTATATATATATATATAAAACAATTGGAATTTTTTAAGTATCATTTGCACCAGCATCAAAATATATGAGGTGCTTAGGAAGACCTTCAATCAAAGATGTGTATAACCTGTATACCAGAACATCAAAAACATTGCTGAGATATATAAGGCAAATATAAATGGAGAAATATACCATGCTCATGATTTAATATCTCAAATCTATTAATATGTCAATTCTCTCAAATTGATCTACAGAGTCAACATAATCCCAATCAAAATCCCAGCATACGCTTTTGTACCAATTAACAAGTTACTTGTTATTTGTATATGAAGACACCAAAAATAGCCAAAACACTTTAGGAAGAACAAAGTTGGATGACTTACACTACCTGATTTCAAAACTTATTATAAAGCTACAGTAATTAAGATATTGTAGTTCTGGTGTAAGAGACACACACAGCAATGTAACAGGATGCAGTGCCCAGAAACAGCACTATGTATACACATAACTGCCTTTTGATAAAGGCACCAACATAGTTCAATGAGAAAATAGAATTTTTTCAATAAATGTTACTGGAACAACTTGATACCCACATGGAAAAAAATGAATCTTAGCCCATACCTTATACCATACACAAAAAGTAATTTGAAATGGATCCTAGTAAAAAGTAATTTGAAATTACCTTTTGACAGTAAAAGCTAAACCAAAATGCTTCTGGAAGAAAATATAGGAGAAACCTTCACAACCTTCTTGCTTTAAACCAATTCTTAGAACACAAAAAGCACTAACTAAAAAGAAAAAACATTAATAAACTGGACTTCATCAAAATTAAAAGTGTATGTTCTTCAAAAGATGCTATTAAGAAGATGAAAAGCAAGCAATACCAGAAGGAAAAATTTGCAAATAATGACAAAATATCATCTTTCAATTTTAAAATGTAAATATTATTGAAAATATATTTATATAATCATAGTAATCATTGTATATTATACCTAATATAAATATATATTTATGTAGTATTTGTTTATATTATCTAACATATAGTTTTTATTCTTATTTTACTTTGTATTATGTATTAAATATTATTTATTATTATAAAGATATATATAATAGATATATTATTTATTCCGATATAACACAAAACAATTAGTTTTGCCCAAGTTTGGGTATTCAACTGTGTCCAATAATTAAGATAAATGAATGTAAAAATGCAAATGTTTGTGTCATATGCACAAATACAAGCCTCTAAAAATGCACAATTGTCTCACATTCCTTCAGTGTTAGTAAATGTGTTTTGTCAGAGATTCACATTGCTGCATAATTTAAATTTTTAGCATCATTGAAACTATACTCAAATAATTATTCACATTTAGTTGATGTGACCATTTGGAAAAAGCATTAAGGTAAAATACTGCTGTTGCATACAAACTATACACAATTAAACTACTACTACTGCACAAAAACATCATTCCTTAACAACATCAATTAAAGCGCTGGGTATCAGCTCAAAGGAGCAAATTATGTTTAACAAAAAAATAATGATGCTTGCCATCCTAGAATTTCCAACTATTTATGACTTTGAATGAATTTCACACATCTTAAATAATAATCATTATCCTTATTTTCCACACGTTAACGTTCATTACATGTTGAGTGCTTAAATCTGCTTCCAACCTCTGTACTTCTCTTTGACATCGAGTCCAGGAGTCAAGAAAAATATGTTTTAGGTACTCTACCAGATACTAGGACTAGAAAGCGAGGCTCTAAATACATTTGTGCTTCCTCTACCAAAATAATACTTCCCTTTAAACATCTTAACTCAAGAATTTCCTTTTTTAATGGCTGTCGAAGGTCTGCTGTTAGCACATCAGTGCTGATAGCTCCACTACTGGTCAGGACAGTCCACTGGCCCTGAGTACCCAGAGGCTGGGACCCAGGAATCAGTGAAAGGAGCAGAGGCTTGAGATCCCTGGATCCCAGTTTACTCAGTGACTCTGAACATACCTCTTACCTCTCTAAGCCTCAGTCTACTAGTCTGGGATAACTTTTACCTTGCAAGGCTATGTTAGGAGGGATAAGTGCCATAAATACGGCAAGTTTCACATGTCTTGAAAACCGTCCCCCAGTAAATGTTAGTTCTCACCCTGCAGCTCCTGCTTTCAGAGGCTACAACCACGAGGAAAGGAGAGTGTGTTGTGACGACTGGCAAACCATATAGAAGGAAAGAATTCAAAGTAAATCTCTACCTTTCACTGAAACACTTTCATGGAGATTAATAACTTAAAAGCTTAAAGTGAAACCATCAAAAGTAATTAGAAAAAAATCAAGGCTGCAGTTGTCTAAAGCTAGAATGAGGAAGCCTTTTCTTCAGGCTCAACAGGAAAGATAAAACTAAAGAAAATGTTAATATGATTGACCCTGTTAAAATATAAATATTTCTATATGCAAAAATAAAAATCCTCAAAGTTAAAACATGAAAAGCAAACTGGGAAAAATATTTGCACTCTATGGCAAAGAGCTGATATCTTTAGTATAGAAAAAGTTCTTTAAAATCAGTGATTAAAAAGCAGGCAGTCTTTATGGAAAAAAATGAGCAAAAGACAAGAAAGATAATTCATTCAACATTCAACAAATGTTTGAGCTCCTTCTATATGTCAAAAACACTCTTCGTGAAATAGGAGATACAGAAGAAATGATGATAATCTCAGCCTGCATGGAATTAGCTTTCCAGTAAATACAGTATAAAAACAACTAGGAAGTAGAAAAAAAAATTAGTAAAGAAAATACAAATTAAAACAACAACGAGTTCCCGTTTCTCTTGGCAATGATTTAAAAGATTAAGTAAATGGCAGATTAGCAATATATTTTAGAAGTTTTGAAGACTGTGTATGTATTTCTCAGAAATTACTCTCTTAAGAATTTGTCCTAAGGAAGTCTGTAAGGATGCAGTTAAAAAATATAACACTTATTGCAACCTCATTTTTAATCATGAAAAACTGAAAACAACCCAAACATCCATTAATAAGGCATATATTTGATAAATTACAAAACACCTATACCATAAAACACAACACAGCCCTTTAAAAAATCATAGCATTCATAAAATATGTCTACGACACTTTGGTAAATAAAAAGAACAGGTTTCAAAATTGTATATATTGGATGGCACCATGTTTTTGTTAAAATAAATAGGTAAAAATAGATATCTGAAAGCATAAAAAAAGAATCTTGGACAACCATACTTTAAGTATTATCAGAAGATATTTCTGAGTGGAGAGTCTATGGGTTCTTTTTTAAATATATGTTCCTATAGTTTCTAAATTATTTTCAATTAACCTTTTTTTATTATTTTACTTTAAGTTCTGGGATACATGTACAGAACATGCAGGTTTGTTACATAGGTATACATGTGCTCTTGTGGTTTGCTGCACCTATCAAAGACTTAAATGTAAAACCCCAAACCATAAAAACATTATTTTCATAATCAGAAAAATTCTAAAGCTATTTGCACTGGGATTTTTTTGAAAGCTTACAATCTAACTATAGAGAAGAGACAGCAACAGAAAAAGATGAACAATGCCCAGTAGCATACACATTCCTGGAAGAATTATGCTCAGAGCAGTCAACAGTCCACTATTTAATTTGAAACGCCAATACCCAGAAGCACCACATGTCTTCAGGCAGGCAAGAAACGTCTTTGCCGTAACCAATTCGTGTGAAATGCCAGGCTCAGTGACCAAGAAAACCAGACTCTGGGGACAACAGGAGAGTCTATGCTCTAAACAAGATTTTCAACTGGGAAAAAAAAGATACCCGAGGGATACAGCCAGGCAAGTAAGTGAATATATGACACCTGGAAAACAGCCCTATACATCAAGCCATGAAATATTCACCACATTGGACCATAAAGGCCAAGTAATTGACATTAGAACTGTTCTTTATCCAAAGCAATCAATTTTTAATATATGAAATCCAGTTCTAAATACCATTTATAGACATCTATTACAACTAAATCACAAATCTCACAGTGTTCCATGGAGCTTCTGTGTCCCTGGTCTTTTTAGACAGGAAGCAATGAAATTAATTGTTTTTATTTCAAATTCATTTAACTTTCTGTCACCAGCAGTAACATTTATATCACACCAGGGGTTCTTGGGGTTATCAATGTTTCTTCCAAGTCTCTACATTTGAATTTTATATCAAAATAAAGCCCTTTTATCTCCAAAACCATACATATCGCAATCATAATTGATGCCTTTTAAAAAATAGCTCTTCTGACTCACCTCATTCACAGTGTAATATTCACTCATCAAATACGTATCATTAGCCAGTGAACTACTATCATTTTTGAAAAGCATATACGTATATTCAAAGGGTTTAATTCAAAGGTAATTTTTTTTCATTTTTCCAAAAGATGCTGCTTTGCTTGGAAACAAAACCTAATAGGTTGCTAGAAAGGAGAATTATCTGACAACAAAGACATAAATTTTAAAAGGTAGGAAGGATTCACTAGGAACCATTTCAAACTCATTTTTGTCCATTTTACGCTGTGGTCTTTTCCCTGCATTCCACAATGTGCTTAGCTACAGAGAGAGGCAGGCTCAGCAGCATACAACATCTAAGTTAGAATTAGAAGGAATTTAGAGCTTCCCCTTTTTCCAGAAGCAAACAGAGATTATATTCCATCAGACAGACCAGGATAAATTAAGCCGAGACCTGAGCAGTGCCTGTATTCCTCGGCAGCTCTCACCTCGAGCTTCATAAACTCTGAGACAACTATCAGAAACAGATTGGGGCTGAAGATATGGTTCTTCATCCACACTGTGCTATGTGTTCAAAGGTGTGACCTTGTTCTGTGGGCCTCCATTTCCCCATATGTAAAATGAAGAAATTGGATCCAAGGGCAAGCTGGGATTTTTCCACCCCTTCAAATTCTTCCTACAGATTATGGGAAGTCTAAAGTTATGGGCAGCCTAAGAGCTCTGCAAATTTCCATAGTGGTGGGAATTGGGGGATTAAATTGTTGGGGTCACCTCTGGCACTGAGTTTCTGCACCCGGTAAACCCAGACAGGAACTTCTAAAAGCACTTCAGTAGTTCTGCCAGTTGACTGAGATTAAGAACCACTGAAAGAAGCACTATGAGCCCTTCCAACCCTGGCAGTGTGGCTTAACCCATGCTTGATTTATTGAAAGTATTGCTCCAAGAGAACTGGGGAAAAAAAAAAAAAAGGTCACCATGACCCAGGTTGAAGACAATACTCGAGAAAAGACAAGAAGACAAGAAAAAGGTCTCCAGCCAGCATCAAATACAGAAATAAAAGCAGCCCAGATCCATGTCACACATGGCAGAGGTGCTGGGACTCATCTCCCCAAGTGGTCTGCAGAGCATGACAAAGAAAATAGTCCTCTAAATGTCCAGATGGCTGCCATGACCAAACCTCTAGTTCAAACCATCCCAGCAGTGCTTCTTCACCTGGAGTGCCTCCAGTTTGCAACTAGTGTTCAGCACATCTCCCCAGTACAGCTCTTCTGCCCGATACCACACCCTCAGCCCACACAAGCCTTGGCCTCCAGAGATCCCCAGTGTTATGTATCATTATTACATAGTATATAATATATAAAAGAAATTGTAATTATTGTATATCATTATATTTTTCAAATATACATGTAATTTTATATAATTCATAATTATACATAATTTATAATAATTTTATAATATAAAATAAGTGATGTAATATACAGGTAATATTGTATTATAGCTGTATACAGCTAGTGCTCGACTTACGAACACGATTTGGTCGTAAGTTGAGTAGGCTATATGTACAATTGAAATATATGCACGCGGAGATGGTAGTGCTGCCGGAAGCTGGTCCGCACTGTCGTACGCCCAGCTGGGCAACGTTTGCGCTGCCAGACACAGAGCAGTCGTGGCTAGTGATTGTGGTCGTAAAGTCAAATGGTCATAAGTTGCATAGGTCGTAAGTCAATCAATTTCTGTATAATAAATTATAATATGTATATTAATATATTTCAGCTATAAAATTGATATATAGACAAAATACATGTAAATATACATATATGGATATCTTCCTGCTCAAAACAAACTCCCCTATTGGTTGGCAACATGGAAACCATGGTGTTGCCCAGTATTACTCCATCATCAGTACCCAAGGCAACAAATATCAACGTTTAATCATTACGGGTTCAATAGCATGTGGATCAACCCCACCCAGAGATTCAAACCTCCAATATAAATATTCCAGACATAAGGACCAACAGCATCTATTTTATGTTAATTCCAACTGACTGATCAGTTTACTGACTTTCTATTTATTAACTAAATGTCAATATAAGATAATACAAAAACATATAGACTTACTTGAAAACTATAAGAGCTCATAATTACTGTAAATCCTACCCTTAGGTCAAAACAACCTTGATGCTACCGTACTTCAGTTGCCCTATACATCCCTTCCAAGCAGCTCCTTGCCTGTGGTATAGAAGCCCTGCGTATGCAGAATAATGCCACACAGAGACCCACCGTCTCGTCTTGTCTCACCACCGCCTGAGACTTAGACATGGCTTCTGTTTGCAAGACCCTTTTTAATGTTTCTTTCTGAGCAACTCTTCTGTTCGCAAGCCCCTCTTCAATGTTTCATCTGAGCATCTGTCTCTCAGCTTCCTCTGACTCTTGGTGGTAGGTTTGCATAAACCTGCCCACCAAAAAAACACATACATGCACAGAGCTTGCCTGCATTTAAAGGCAGAATGTCATCACACAAACAGAAGTGGATTGTCCCGCAAAGACCCCCTCCCTTCATGACAGTGATGACTCTCCTGGGGGCCTTGAACAAATGCCAGGGCTCAGGTTCTGTCCCCTGAGACTGATTCAGATGGTCTGGCTGGGGGCCCAGTGTGGGTAATTTTTAACAGCATCTCAGGGGATTATAAAATGTAGTCTGACTTAAGAACCACTGATTTAAGATGGTCCCTAAAGAATCCTAAATGTTCATTTTTAAAGAAACTTAAGGGAAATTTAAGCAAATTTCACCACCTTCCTTGGTTTCCAAAACCCAATCATGTCTTTAGCATGAAGTGTCTAAAATAATCCAGAGGCACCTGCCATTCACTCAGCTGGTACTGTCTCCTTATCGTACACTCCCTGCCTCTCTCACTGCCTAACTCCGGCTCATCCTTCAGGTCTCAAGCATCCTCTCACTTCTTGTGCAAAACATTTCCTGTACCTCTGGGCTGAGCTAGGGTCCATGATCTGACCCCCACACCCACCCCAGGATCTGCTTCCATTTTCCTTTCCACACTAGGCTGCAATTGGTTCATTATGTTTCTCCCACTAGACTGTAAATTCCGAGGACAGGGACTCAGTCTGCCTCACTCACCATCATCACACAGCACTTTCCTGGATGCAATACACATAGCAGATGTTCCCTAAATACTTGATACATTAATTTCTACTCTTAAACTCTCCTCCATAAGAGAAACTGATCACATCATTGTCTATAAAATATGGCATGAACAGCCTACTAGAAAACTCAAAGCAGATACTGCTCTGCCAAAAAGATTGTAGAAAAAATAATACTAAGGTCTTGAAAGCAATAACTAGATACTTTACCCAGGGAGATAAATCTATGTATCTTTAAAAGGTGGGACCATTAAAAGAATAAAAAGACAATCCAGAGATTGAATAAAATATTTGCAAAACACATATCTTAAAGAACTGGTATCCAAAATAGAAAAAGAACTCTTACCACTTAATAATAAGGGAAAAAACGGTTCTTAAAATAGGCAAATAATCTAAACAGACACCTCACCAAAGAACTATTCATATGGTAAATTAGCATATGGAAAGATTCTCCATATCGTATGTCAACAGGGAAATGCAAATTAAAACAACAAGGTACCACTACAGGTCTCTCAGAATGACCCAAATCCAGAACACTGACAATGCCAAATGCTGGGGCGGGAGTGGGTGTGGAGCAACAGAGACACTCATTCACTGCTAGTGAGAATACAAAATGGTACAGCCACTTTGGAAGACAGTTTTGCAGTTTCTTACAAAACTCAACATGTTCTTCTCATATGGTCCAGCAATTGTGCTCCCTGGTATTTACCCAAATGATTTGAAAACTTATGTTCACACACAAACCTACACACAGATGATTATAGCAGGTTTATTCATAAGTGCCAAAAGTTGGATCAAGTAAGATGCCCTTCATTGGATGAATTGGATAAACTTTGGTACATTCAGAAAGTGGAATATTATTCAGTGATAAAAATAAATGGGTTGTCAAGCCATGAAAAGACATAGGGGAACCATGAATGCACATTGCTAAATCAAAGAAGCTAGTCTGAAAAAGTTACATGCTGTGTAAGTCCAACTACATGACATTCTGGAAAAGACAAAATTACGGAAACAGTAAAAAGATCAGGGGTTTCCAGGGGGATGAACAGGTGGAGCACAGGGGATTTTTAGGGCAGTGAAACTATTCTGTATGATACTATAATGGTAGACACATCATTATATATTTATTAAAACCCATTGAACTGTATAAAACAAATAATGATCTCTAATGTAAACTATAGGCTTTAGTTAATAAAAATACATCAATGTTGGTTCATTAATTGTAACAAAGCATGCTAATTCAAGTAGACAATAACAGGGGAAACTGTGGGGTATAATATGGGAACTCTCCATATCCTCTGCTCAATCTTTCTGCAAACCTAAAACTGCTTTTAAAAATAAAGTAAGTCCATTAATTTATTTTTTTCAGTGAGACCAGAGCAGTTTAGCCTCCAAAGACCCTCACCCATGGAGCTAGACTCTTCCAGGTATACAAAATACACATCTGTGACTAGACAATGGTGTTAGAGAAACTTATTAGAAGACCAGGGCCTTCTAGTTGAAGGGCCTTATGTTTGGGTGTCCTCGTACATCAGTATCTAAACCCTCCTGGGAGGGGTCTTCCTGGAGTTGGGTGGGACTGAATCTCATGGGTTGGCAGGATAGAGAATGACATGGTTACTAATGCTAGGGTAAGAAGCACCAAGAAAATCACAGTAAGATGCCTAGAAGACCTGTAGTCACAGTGGTAACAAATACAAGTCCTTTATTCCTCAACATATTTAGGTCTTACTAATCCACACAAGCCTTATTTTTATTATTTATAACATGATTATTCATTTTCCTATTACCCAGAGAAAGAACTTTCTGGACTTCCAAAATAATAATGGGAGTATGGCCCTGGAGACAGAGAAACTTGAGCCCACATCCAGTAACTCTGCCATATCCTGGCTGTGTGGCCATGTGTGATTTGCCTACCAAACTAATCTATAAGAATGATTGATTATGATGCCTGTATCAGAGGGGGGAATTGAAATATACATGTAAAGAACTGAGCACAGCCACAGCTTGGAAGCAAAAGCCTAATAAATTGTAGCTATTATATTTATTATTCCAAATCCTATTCTTATTCCATAATGTCATGAGGCCTCTCTTGCAGCTGACAGATGGCCATGATTAATGCTGGGAAAAAATCAAATAGAATACATTCTCTGATGCTGTCACTCCTATCCCATGGTGAACAAATGACATACAATGTTAACCCTTCAGCCCTATCACTTCCAAGGTACCCTAAACTGTACTTCTCAAATTCTGTCACTTTTCAACATTTACCTGCCATATCTACACCAAATTTTTCTTTCCAACTATGCTAGTAATAGGTAACTCAACCATTTGAATAAAATCAATAAATTTATATAATATATAAAGTACATCAACAAAAGACATTACAGTAACTTCATCAAACATTATGAGAAGGGTGTGCCCTTGTTAAAATTACAAAGCAGAGAAAGGTTTCTTGTTTGTCTGTTTGTTTTCTTTTTTTTCCTTTGAGATGGAGTCTCGCTGTGTTGCCCAGGCTGGAGTGAGTGGCGTGACCTCAGCTCACAGCAACCTGCGTCTCTTGGGGTTAAGTGATTCTCCTGTCTCAGCCTCTCAAGGTGCTGGAATTACAGGTATATGCCACCATGCTCGGCTAGTCTTTATATTTTTAGTAGAGACAGGATTTCACCATGTGGACCAGATTGGTCTCAAACTCTGGACCTAAAGTGATCTGCCCACCTCAGCCTGATCAGGCATGAGCCACTGTGCCTGGCAGAGCAGAGAAGGTTTGTTCTCAACTTTTTCTATCTTTCAGGGCCCTCTCCATCCTTGCCAGAGCTATAACCACAGCTAGATTCTCTGGCGAGATGTTGATGAATGCTTAAGATGCTGGGCTTCCTGAGGATATTAGGGCATTCTTAAGAACCTAAGGAAGGAATACAGACTTGGGTTTTAAAGAATGAATGTAGACTCTGTGGCTACTGCTTGGGAGCAGTCAGCAAACTCTTTCTGATACTCTTTCCTTACCACCAACATGACTGACCATCTGTCTAAGGTCAACCTGAAACATTTTACCAAAATGACTTAAAAGGACCAACATGACTATGCTCCTAGAAACTGCATTCCAGAATTATAACATTAAAAACATTCCCAAGATGTCATCTAATCAGTTCTCAGTGTTTGATCAAGGTTTCTCCTAAGCTCTCTGGCCACATGGCTGACTCCAGAAGGTCTGTGGATAGATAATTAAGCCACAGGTGTTTTGGGTCTATCTGGGAAACACAAAAGCAATTAGAATAGTGGAGTAAGTATGCTTAACTTCATTATTGCTGGGGCTCAGCCAGAAAGAGGGTCACCATGCAAAATATTAATGAAAAGCAGTTCCAGATTGGGAAAATGCAAATAATGTTTCAGCTG
>NW_016107721.1:275373-294878 GCF_001604975.1 Cebus imitator
GTCAATGGCGCTGCAAAGCTGAGTGAAATAGCATAGCCCTCTCCGCCACTTCAAAGTGGCTCAATTTGCTGGGCTAGCCAATTGGAACTTAGAGCCATGTTTTATTGTCCCCTGCCTAGCCCATTAATAGTAGCAGGAGAACAATAATTCAAAATAATTACAGAAGTGAAAGGTAGTAATTAGCAGTCCAAATTAGCTATTAAATGATTCAGAAACTTCAAAGTGAGAAGATGACCTTTTCACTTCTTACATGGCAGTGACAAATTGGGTTCTGATTTGAGAGGAAAAATAAAGCATTCTAGCACATTATGGATTTTCTCCACCTTCCAGTGGGAACTGGGCCAAGTTAATTAGAAATGTGTTAGCATGAATTTCAGGAAGTTCTTTGGTGGCTTTCTCACCTGCCTACCTGGAAAGGTCACCTTCTTCTCCAGCCTATTTTTGGTGCCTCCTCCCCTAGTTATGAGAAAGAAAAATGGGGAATTCTTACTGTATACTCTTTAATTAATTGCTGTTATCATAACACAGGCTTATTAGATCATTTCTCACTCTAATTAAAAATGATTGGCTGAATATATCCACGTGGTGGGTGCTCCTTAATTCCTAGAACAAATAATTCCACTTCATAACAAACATGTCATTGCAGTCTTTTCTTGGATATTTGTCCTCTGAAAATTTTGCTATGTTATTCTTGCCATTTCACCTACTGAGCAAAATTGCATACAGATTGTACGATGAAGCATTAACCACACCACTCCCCTCTATTGATATATTAACCCATAGCCATGCTACAACACTTTTGATTGCCCCTTTGCTTGGAAAAGACACCCCTGGCTCTAGAATTGCATGTTCCTTATATAATGAGAGTCTTCATTAGTCACCTTGATCTTTCCACAATTGCAAGCCAGGATGTTCTTTGCAAATCAAGGTATAAAGAGCTTTTTTTGCACTTTAAGTCTCAAGATCTTGACATGAGAAAACACAGGCCCAAAGGACTGACTTGAAGAGAAAAGTGATTACTTCTTAAACACAAAGAAGCAGGTGAACATCAGTGATTCACACCACACTTGTTTGGTTCCTACATGAGAGTAGAACTCAAAATCACCACACTTTAGTGGAGACAAAATGATCTCAGATGTAATTTAAGAAGGGCTTGTCCCCTTCTTTAGAAATGAAGAGAAAGGGCCTAGAATAGTGATGGCTTTGCCCATCAACACACAGCTGATCGGGGCAGAGCAGTCTACACTCCCTATTCCTCACCTGGCTCTGAATGCAGGGCTCTTTGTGCCTCATCTGCCACCCTTTCAGGGGTCATGCCATCCCCTCTCCCAACCCCCAAGCCAGAGACACAAAGTCAATCTGTTTGCAGATTGATATTAACAAATTTGTCTACTCACTAAAACATATTTGTAAACCCAGAAATCAGTATGCAGGCTCTTTCATGGGCATTCACAGACATGCACAGAGCAGCAAAATAATTGAGTCACCCAGCATGTATGTTCCCAGCTGAAATGGAACAAGACTATGTTCTGCCTTCTTGTTTCAGCTCTCATACTATAAACAAGTGCCCTTTTAATGGTCTATTTAATGCCACATTTTTTTGCATGTTGTGCTTTTTGCTGGTGATTTCACTGTTTAAAATGACATACTGCTGAAGCACCATCTGTTGTTTCTAAGGGTAAGAAGGTTGTGATGTGTATTATAGCGAAAATACATGTATTAGAGAAGCTCCATTCAGGCATGAGTTGCAGCGCTGTTTGCCATGAGTTCAATGTTAGTGAATCAACATCTATGAAGGTGTCTTTAAACAAAAACACACATCTACAAGTTGTGTATTAATTGACTGCTGGAAATCTTGTGACCACAGGCTCACAGGAATCTAACCCCATATTTCCCCTAGAAACAATGGTTCAGTATTGCTAATTAAGTATTCAAGGCGACCTTATAAAATATCACTACAGTGAATAGTGAGAATCACCTGCATATCTGAATAGGCCATCAACACAGACACATCACAAAGCAAAAACATAAAAATCATGTAGGAAAGGTAGACGATTAGAGCCAGGCCCTTAGCAGGTGCATCTGAGGACTGAGGCAGAAGGTCAAAGTCCCTGCAGGTACTCATCCCTGTGAGAGAGTCTTCATTTCTTTCTAAGTGTTTATTGGGAAGAACCAAGTCCCTCAGTTGAGCATTTCTGAAAGTGCATCAGATGTCTACTGAGCATGTGACTAGCATTTGAAAATATATCATTCTCAGATCCATGATGATTTCTGAGGGCAAACAGAATAGGAAGTCCAGAAATTTCTAAAGAGAAGAATCACAGTAAATGTATGCATTAACCTCTCTGCCTCAAATTCTCCCTCCAGTGAAGTCTGCTGTCTTTGGGGTCAGTCGGAGCTTTCTTTTGGCTGAACCTCCTGCAACCCTGGCTCTGGCACTAGTCTTTGGTTCTTGCAGAAACAAAACAAAACACACACACACAAAAAAAAAAGACCAAGGATTCCCAGACAAGACAGAGCATCCTGAGCATCCGTATTTTTAGATGCTTCCTGTGTTTGAAGGAGCATCCAAATCTGAGAGCCACAGTGCCAGGAGCAAGTCAAGCTCTTCCCATCCTCTCTCCTCCCTTCACAGCCTACGGGATTACAGATGAGAAGAACAAGGTTGTGCCAGGTTGCCTTTTTCCAAGAACTCGTAGCTAAGAAGTGGCAAAGATGGGTTAGTGGCTCAGGCCTGTCTGTCTCCAAAGACAGCTACAAACATGATATTCATCTACAAGTTGCTCAAATGCATAGCTTTTCTCATAATTGATTTGCAGACTTTACACATGGTTTTCCCCTGGCTCCCTGCTCTTCCCTGCCAGCTGTTTCATGTCATATCACCTCTCTGCTACAACCTTGTCTCCTGGGTGGTTTTTCCTGGTGTTCTTATCTTCGTCTCCCTCCCCCACACACTCCCACCCAGGCCATCATATCCATCACAGTTGAAAATGGTCTAGTAATTTATTTTCTTTTATGTGGTGGCAGGGGTGTTTGGGGTGTTTTCTTGTCTGGTTTCTCTATTAAATGGTAACCTCCAGGATGGCAGGTCATGCAGCTGCCTTTTTTTTTTGAGACAGAGTCTCACTCTGTCACCCAGGCTCTGTCACCATGCCATTGTGCAGTGACATGATCTTAGCTCACTGCAACCTCTGTCTTCCCGGTTCAAACAATTCTCATACCGCAGCCTCCTGAGTGGCTAGGAATGCAGGCATCCACCACCATACCCAGCTAATTTTTGTATTTTTAGTAGAGACAGGATTTCACCATGTTGTCCAGGTGAACTCCTGACCTCAGGTGATCCACCTGCCTTGGCCTCCCAAAGTGCTGGGATTACAGGTGTGAGCCACGAGACACAGCCTGCATCTGTCCTATTCCCTAATGAATTTCCACCATTTAGCACAGTGCCTGACATTTCAAAAGGACTCAGTAACTCACTGTTGAATAAGACATAAATAGGCACTCAATTAATAGAAATAGTTGTCATTGTAAGTGTGTTTACTCTAGGCAGGATGCCTGGGCATCCTGTGGAATGGGGGCACCCCACTTCTAGCAGACTCTACCCACCAACCCTGACACTTTGCAATCTAAACCCAAGAGACCATAATCCCTGACCCTGGAGACTTCTGATTCTAAAATAACTGTGTCAATGTGAAACCTTATGTTCAGAAGTTTACAACCTCCCCCAGCCAAAACACTGGACTGACTTCTCCAGCCTGTAATGTCGAATCAGCACTCTTGACGTTTCCACACAATTGACCTTGGCTCTCAATTTCCCACTGGTTCAAGCCTGTTACTAAAGCAACAGATTCCATCTGTAAGACCCAGAGCATAAGTATTCCATGGGAAAGTATCCCAAACACATGCCAGAATTTTGGCCATTTCTACTTAAACTATATTAATATCTTTGATGGTTTCATTTCTGCCACTTTGCTGAGGGATGTCTGTCTTCAGATCCAGTACAGAACCAAATAATCTCTGAACTAACAGAGGGTTTATGCCCCAGCCTGGGCAACATAATGAGACCCCATCTCAACAAAAACAGAAAAATAGCAAAAAAAAAAAAAAATAACTCCTTCATGTATGGCAGCTAGAGGCAACTCTTGAATGGTTACTGGTAGGTGTTTTCACTGCATATGCCAAGTTTGTATCTGTGTTGGTGTTTCTCCTCTACAAATGAGCTTTGTAGGATATAATTTATAGGAATTCCTCCCTTGATCTTGGCCAAATAATCAGGGTAGTCTTGTGCCCCCTGGAGGCCCATTGAAATGAATGCAAACCTCCATATGAATGCCCCAGAGATGCCAGGGTCATCCATGGGGAATACAGAGGAGTTAAGAGAAAACCAAAAGTCAAAGATAAAAACCTACAGGGCAGGCAGAATCATATCACATATAGCAAATCATAGCTCCAGCTATCATTTGTTCCCAGATTATCATGTTTTATCTACCCCTTGTGACTCTCAGACACAGGCTATAGAGAAGACAGATAGATGTTTGTGCTTTAACCTGCATATCCCTGGCCCACCTGAGCTCACCTGTAGTTGTAGGAGTTTCCAGCATGCAGACAGCTCACCACTGCAAGCACACACAGGAGCTGGCTCCAGTGCAAGCAGGCACAACCCAGAAGAGTGAAGGGTCTAATGTCACTACCACCCCTCCCCAGAACAGCCCTCAACCAAAGGAAGGTAGAGTTGGAGGACAAATGGCCCAGTCTTCCTATTCTCTGCTGCCATGATCTCTCCGAGGTTCTGCAGAGAGTCCCTGGGACTGAGCCTTGTTGCACAGGAATGACCACTCACTAACACACTCTGAGGCCTCATATCCCTTCCTGTAGGGAATCCATGAGCCCCACACGTTGGTGTGCCAGAATGTAGGGATCTATGAGCCCCACGTTGGGCACCAGAATGTAGGAAGCTAGCCCTACATCACCCATAGGTACCCTAAGTTCGGTGGCTATAAAGGAATGAGAAAAAGACAGATTAAGGATGCAAAGAGTGGGACCAGGGGGCAGTCACTTTATTACTCTGGAGGAAACGGTGAAGGCCCAGAGCTCTGATCATCCACACTATTTATTGATTACAATCACTTTGATCTACAGGTTAGGGGTGGAGTAATGGTGGAGTGAATCAGTGAGCCAGAAGTGAATCAGTGGCCGGAACTGGTGTGTCTCTCTAAGGATTGATAACAGTGGCAGTTTGGGAGTTTCACAAAACAAGAACATGTGGCTATCTTTAGCTTATTATCTACATGCAGCCGATGGAATGCAGGCTTTACAAGGAGCCTATAAGTCTCGCTACATCATACTGCTAAGAAGGGGTTTTATATCCTTGAGCACATTGTTTATGGTAATGGAGCCTAGGTTACCCTGCACTGGAACATGAGACATGGAGAGGCCTTCCTCCTCAGAGGCTTCCTGCGGCCTTCCACAGTTTGTTGTTCCTTGTTTATATCTTACTCATAACCAATTTATGTAGGCACTCTGTCAGTCCTTTCTCCTTTGCTGTTTTTCCCAACACCTTCCCTATCTCATCTTCCCTACTTCTTCGCTAGTGACTCCTGATATTAACTCCCAGATAAACCACCTACACTCAAATAATTGTCTCAGGGTCTGCTTTAGGAAGAACCCCAATTAGGACAGGCTGGAATTTCCACTGTACAGTAAATAAGGGAAGATAGGGAAAAGCAGAGCCTTGCTCGAGGTGGATTTGTTTTCTGTGGCATTTCCACAAAGACTTGGGGAGTACCTGAGTGCCTGGGGATCGCCCCTGATACAACTCAGAGCTCCAGAGGACAGTACTGAGCAGAATTAACCACAGGAGAGTGTTTACCCTGATGCAGGTGCAGAGAGACCAGTGGTGCCACAGAGACTCCTGAGGGAGCACACCTCAAACACCCATGAAATCTGTATTCCTGGGCACTTCATCAGTACCCAGCAGGCAATGGCACAAGATTTTACTATTCCCATGTCCAATCGGACAGCAACAAAACCTGACTGCAGAAAAGTGACCAGATATTGTGGAGGCTCAGCCTTCTGATTAGAAGGCTGTGACAGCCATGAACAGCCTCACTAGGGCCATAATGCTGCCCCCTTCAGCGTGAGAAGGCCACATCTGCATGCAAACACACAAGACCTCCTGACACAGGAATTCTTTGTCCTCCTAAGAACACCCACATTAACCAGGCAACAAAGCCATGTCCTGAATTCCTTAGGGGTCCTAGTTTAGTCTCAAGTAGAAATTCCTTCCCCAGCTCAGGGCATATGCAGGTGTCCCATAGGCTGTATCTGTTCCACAAACACGGTTTGTTTTCTGAGGTTTTTTTGGTGTTTGGATGTTTTGTTTTGTTTTGTTTGCCTGTTTGGCTGACAGAGTGTTATAAAATGAGATGAAAAATTAAAAGATCTGACCACCCTGGACTCACACTCCCACCTGACAGGCACTAACCAGGACCAAACAGTGGCTGCTCTTCTAAACCAACCGGGTGATTTGCCTCAGTCCCTATTACCTCTCCCTGGGGTCACATGCCAACCACTCCCCTGGGTGTTATCTGCCCGGCTCCTGTAGAAATATCAGTTTAAAAACTGCATGTTAATATCTGAAATGTATCACATTTAAATGTGCATACTATTTCATTCAAGCTGTTTGGAAACAGATTAAATTATACTTTTCAAAATGGTATTCAAACACTTGCTTAACTCACCTTGGAATTTTTTTAAAACCCTGCACATTATTATCTTTAGTGTCATTTTTAGTTTCATGGTTCTATAATTCAGATATAATCTTCATCACATGCTATTGCTATTGGATTATATATTTAATATAATTCTCTCTATATATATTCTATATATGGGATTATACATAAATAATCTAATAGCAATAGCTATCAATCTCATATTATAAATTATCTCATGTCTCATTTTATACATAGCTACATAAAATATTTCTCAGTAAGAGCTGGGCTTCTCTTTAAGACACAGACCAGGATCTATCTCATCCTGTATCATAAAAAAAAGGCACACACAATTTTGCAAAGTCCATTACTTACGGAGATAGATAAGAAAAATATAGAAAGAAAATCCTATGATATGCTATACTGCAGAATGAAGCAACAAATTAGATGTGCATTCAGCACCAGAAAAGATTTTACAATAAACAAATAAACAACATTGAAGAAAAAAGTAAAAACATAAAATCCACAACAGAATTTATGGCATCAAACCATTTAGGTAAATCAAAATGCATGCAAAACAAACAATATTAAATATTTCGAGGGATACATATAAATTTAAGGACATATATAAATCCATTGCAGTCAGTGCCTATAGAGGAGGGAAGAGAAGAGTGTGGGCATGAAAAGGAAAAATAAAGCGTACAGGCCTTGCCCAAACTAACAATGACAAAGACAACAGTAACAGCAAGAGAATATAACTCAACGCTGCACCTGGGGTCCAGAAAGAGAAGGAGGAAAAAAACCAAGCTGGCAATCAGGAAGTTCTACCCCTGCAACACTCTAGCAGGAGAAAAAAATAACAAGGAAGGGGTTTGCTTCTGCTATGTTTCATTCTTATTTGTAAATAGATGTCATTGTAAAGGAATAAATGTCAAGAATTATGCAGTACCTGAGCCTCTGAAAGGGCCCAGATGTATTAACTTTAGGTCATAGAACTGAAGAAACAATTGGGTATGAATCCCCCAAATTGTAGACACAGACCATCGTGCCCACCCCTTGCTCCCCACATCACCACTTGGCCATCAGTTTTTGACCATACTCCTAGTACCATAATTTACCTTATTTTTTTTTTCAAGCTATAACCTTTTGAACTTAAATACCTACTTTAGCCAAGCCCTACTTGCATGCATGAAGTCATGGTTTTGTTTTGCTCATTTTAAGCTCATTTTGCTCTTATTAAGGATTGAAACAAAAATAAACAATTAAAATTTGTAAATGCCATTTATGCATATCCCAAATTGTCTCACATATTTGCTAAGGTGATGCTAACGATTTAAATAAATACACTAAAGGTAATAACACCTCAGCAGTGCCTGTATTTATTTCTTGCCCACATGACAGTTCAGGAATGGTGAATGAATCAGTAGAACCAACTGATTTCCTCCACACAGCCTGGCCACGCATATCACTTTAGCACACCGCTGCCTCAGCCACCCTGGGGACCATGTCCATTTGCCCAATCTGAAGGAGAAAAAAAAAAATGGAAGGTCATGAGAAGGGGTGTCATGCCCACACCTGAAGGGGCCCCCTCTGTGTTTACTCTGTGAAAATGTTCAGAATCAAAATGGCGTCACTAATGTTAAGAAAATCTTGACAAACAGAGCCGGGGAAGACCATGCAGAGAGAGTTCTAACTTGTATGTCTCAGGCCTGATAACAAAAAAGTCTCTAGAAAAACACAGAACCTTGCATAAAGAGCATTGCAACCTTACACAAAAAAATACTTATAGATGACATCTGCCCAGCAACGGCCTATCCAACATTGGAATAGCATCACCCTTGTTATTGATCTCTGTAGCCAAGGATAATTATTTCAAAACACTTATATAATTCTCCTTATTTTTTCCTAAAAAAAACCTCTGTCTTCCTTTACCTCCCTGAATATGCACATAGTTTCCTATGGCATTACCATTGCAATGCCCTATTCCCAAATACACATATTTTCTTTTAGAGAGCCTATCTCTACTTGTTGTTTAGGTTGACAACTCAAATTTCCTGGCTAGAGTTCAGCCATGTGGTCACTCCTACCTTCCAGGGAGGCTGGAGAATGCCTGCCATGAGCACAAGAGGAGAAACCTGAGTTGTATTATGGCCTGTTACATACACATCTATTTCTCACTAACATCGGGGCATTTTGAAGTCAGGTAGAGTAACTTTTTTGTCTTCATAACCTCTCACAGTGCCTACCAGGGAGGCTAAGTAAGTATTCATGGAAAGACTGACAGAGCAGTCCCGGGAGTATACATCCTTTCATCTACACTCCAGTTACCACAGAGATGTTGTTCCAACCTGTCTTCTGCTGCTATAAAAGCCAATTCAGTGGGAAACAAGAGGAAACATTAATATTCAGAGAGCTCCAAGGAAGGCCAGACTCTGTATTATGGGGAACATGTGAACATTTCTACAGACACTCTATAAAAATACACAGGGATAAGGCTAATGATTTTCTGCTAGG
This sequence comes from Cebus imitator, assembly GCF_001604975.1. Lineage (NCBI taxonomy): Eukaryota > Metazoa > Chordata > Mammalia > Primates > Cebidae > Cebus > Cebus imitator. The sequence continues at coordinate 284,598 of NW_016107721.1, forward strand.
CGGGAAAAGAAGTCCAGAAAACTTTTAAACACTCCCTTTAGGAAACAGGGAAGAGCAGAGACAGATTTGCAATACAAAAGGCAACTTCAAAAACCAAGAAACTATTTCACAGAGTTAAAATTCAGAGTAGAAATAGAAGGGAGAGGGAAAAACCATTTTCTTGTAAGTCACTGGGTCTGGGAGAAGATGAAGTATTACATAAGAACATTTCAAATGGTGTTCTAGGAAGAGGCTGGTGCAAATAATTCATGAACTAAAAACTGAGGAGAGAGAAAAGGAAAGGAATGCCCAAAAGCAGACACTGTGTCTGCAGAGCTGTCTGGATGCATCGAAGGAGTCAATAATTATTGACAGGTCAGCAATTGTATGAAGATAAATAGCTGATGATAAAAGCCTTACAAGCACATCAATGTTTGTAATAGGAGCATATGTTGTCAGATCATTTCCTAACACAGACATGAACTAGAAATAAGAAACATATCCATTCCATCAATGATGAGTTTGTGGTTTCTGCACTAGGCACGTGGAAAATAGCATTCATTTTTTTTTTCCTGCTGCAATAAATCATCATAAATGTAATGACTTAAAACAATGCAGATTTATTATATTATAATCCTATTTAAAAGCCTGACACAGGTCTCCCAGGGCTAAGACAGGTATCCCAGAGCTAAGGTCAAATGGCCAGCAAGGTGCATTCCTGTCTGGAGGATGCAAGGGAGACACCATTTCCTTGTTTTTTCCTGCTTATGGAGGCTGCCTGCACTCCTGGATCACGGCCCCTTCCTCCCTCTTCAAAGCCAGCAACAGCAAAGTTATTCTAACTCTGCCATGTCTCTGGTGTTTTTCTGCTTCCCTCTTCCGTATTGAAAGACTGTGATTACACGTTGCTCGCCCATACAACCCAGGATAACCTCCCTATTTTAAGATCCACTGAGTAGCAGCATTAATTTTATCTGCAACCTTAATTCCTCTTTGCCATGTATGCTAGCATATTCACAGGTTCAGAAATTAGGACTTGGAGCTCTTTGTGGGTGGAGAGGAGAAATTGTTCTGATAATCACAAAGATTAAATTGCATCAACCATAAATCTTGTTCTCATGATTCTTACAGTCCAATAAAGAAAATATGACTCATTACACATAATAGCCACTAGTAGTAACTGAATGCTTAATAATTGCCAGGCTCTGTTCTGAGCATTTTATACATTAATTCAGGGGCAACTACTACCATTACCCACTTTGTGAATAAAGTTTTATTGGAACACAGCCATGCTCATTTGCTAGGTATTGTCTATGGCTGCTTTTACATTACAACAGTGGAGTTGAGTAGTAGTGACAGATATTATATGGCCCATGAGCCTAAAATATTCACTGTCTGGTCTTTACAGGAAAATAAGTTTGCCAAACTCATATATTAGCTCATTTAACAATGCTCTGAGGTTGGTATGCTTACAATCTCGGTTGTACATGTCAGAAACCTGAAGCACAGAGAGGTAAAGTGACCTGCCTCAGATCACACAGCTCACAAGCAACAGAACCAGAATTTGAATGCCTCTCCAAAACAACCATAAACTAAAGACCCACAGATACATACCAATGTAGAGGCAAAAAAGAAGACACAATAAACAGAGTTTGGAGGAAATTAATGAAGTGATCATTTATTGGGTTTCATCTATATGCAAAGCACTGTTAGAAATTCTATGAACACCACCTCTTAAAATCCTACATAGGTAGTATTACCCTTATATTAGAGGTGTGGAAACTGAGGCTTAAAGTCCCACAGCTGGTCATGGCGAGGCAGAATTCAGACCCAGGTCTGACTGATTTCAGAGTGTTCACCACCTTCCCCATGGGAGCAAGATGGCACTTCCAGCAGGGATATCAAAGAAGGCTTCCTGGCTGGTTATGTTTGAGTTGCACCTTGAAGAATAGATGAGATTTTGAGATGCAGAGCTGGGAATGGAGAATGGGGTATTCCATGGAAATGGACAGCAGGTAACAAATCTTGGAAGTGAAAAAAAAAAAGCAATCAGTATGATTGGTGAATGGTTAGGGAGATGGTTTGGACAGTTAGCATTGGGAACTTAAACAAGAAGCCATGGAAGGTTGGACTGAAGAAATGAGAAAGCCTGATTAATAGGATCTAGAATGCCAGGTTCACTGATTTTATTCTTCAAGAGATGAAGATGTTCAAGTTGGAGTTTACTTGTCAACATCTGGGGAAAGAGAACTAAGGTGATGGTAGAAGAAATGGAAAGTGAAGAAAACGGGAACTTGCTAAAGAAGAATCACTGAATAGACTGATCCAATATGGCCAAATAGGAGCAGCTCTGGATTGCAGTTCCCAACGAAAACACAGAGGGTGAGTGATCACTGCATTTCCAAATGAATTTTTACTGCCCACAGACCAGGAGAGTCCCGGGCAGAAAAGCAACACGAGTCTCCAGCACAGCTGTTTCAGCCGGCGCAGCAGGTCTCTGCACAAAAACTCACACAAATCCAGGTACCGTTGAAACTGGCAACTGGAATGCCTGGGACATAAAGTCATCAATTCAACTGAAAAAAAAGGGGCTAATACAGGGAGCCAGGTGATCTGGCTCAGCTGGTCCCACCCCCACAAAGACCAGCAATCTGAAACACTCTGGATTGAGAGTTTCACAGCAAACACAGGTGGACCCGGGATGGTCCAGCTCTGTGGGAGGAAGGGTGTCCACCATTACTGAGGCAGTCCGCCACAACTGAGGCAGCCCGCCAACACTGAAGCAGTCCACCATTACTGAGGCAGTCTGCCATTACTGAGGCAGTCTACCATTACTGAGGCAGTCCGCCATTACCAAGGCAGTCTGCCATTACCGAGGCAATCTGCGATTATCGAGGCAGCCTGCCATTATAGAGACAGTCCACCATTACTGAGGCACACTGCCATTACTGAGGCAGTTCTAACTATACCCCTATAAACAAAAGTGTAAGGAAGTTCACACAACAGCTGGGCAGAGTCCACAGCAGCTCAGCAATGCCTCTGCTGGCAGACTGTGACTAGGCTACCTCCTAGCTGGGCAGGGCAGCTCTGAAAAAAAATGCAGCAGAATGACAGGAACTTATAAATAAAGCCCCACCTTCCAAGGACAGAGCACCTGGGGAAAAAAAGGCAGTTATGAGTTCCGCTGCAGCAGACTTAAACATACTTGCCCAGCAGCTCTGAACAGAACAACGGAGCTCAAAGGACAGCACTTGAGCTCCTATAAGGGACAGACTGTCTCCTCAAGCAGCTCCCTGATCCCACTATATCCAAAGAGACACCTCATAAAGGAGAGCTCAGGCTGACATCTGGGGGGTATCCTTCTGGGACAAAGATAACAGAATAAGAAACTGGACGAAACCCTGACTGTTCTGCAGCCACCGCAGGTGATCCCCAGGCAAGCAGGGTCTGGAGCAGACCTCCAGCAGTCCAACAGCAGGGAGTCCTGACTGTTAGAAGGAAAACTGAGAAACAGAAAGAAATAACTTCATCAGCAACAAAAAGGACATCCACTCAGAAACCCCATCTGAAAGTTACCAACCACAAAAACCACAAATAGTTAAATCCACAAAGATGGGAAGAAACCAGTGCAAAAAGGATGAAAATACCCAAAACCAGAATGCTTCTCCTCCTCCAAGGGATTACAACTCCTCACCAGCAAGGGAACAAGGCTGGATGGAGAATGAGTCTGATGAATTGACAGAAACAGGATTCAGAAGTTGGGTGATAACAAACTTCTCTGAGCTAAAAGATCATGATCCAACTCAATGCAAAGAAAATAAGAACCTTGAAAAAAGGTCTGACAAAATGCTAACGAGACCAAACAGCTTAGAGAGAAATATAAATGAATTGATGGAGCTGAAAAACGCAATACTAGAACTTTGCGAAGCATACACAAGTTTCAATAGCCGAACTGACCAAGCAGAAGAAAGGATGTCAGAGATTGAAGATCAACTCAATGAAATAAAACTAGAAGGCAAGATTAGAGAAAAAAGAGTAAAAAAAAAAATGAACAAAGCCTATAAGAAATATGGGATTATGTGAAAAGATCTAATCTATGTTTCATAGGTGTACCTGAATGTGACAGAGAGAATGAATCCAAGCTGGAAAACACTCTTTAGGATATTATTCAGGAGAACTTCCCCAACCTAGCAAAGAAGGCTAATATTCAAATCCAGGAAATAAAGAGAACACCACAAAGATATTCCTCAAGAAGAGCAACCCCAAGGCACATAATCATCAAATTCCCCAGGGTGGAAATGAAGGAGAAAATGCTAAGGGCAGCAAAAGAGAAAGGTCAAGTTACCCATAAAGGGAAGCCCATCAGATTCACAGCAGATCTCTCAGGAGAAACCCTACAAGCCAGAAGAGAGTGGGTGCCAATATTCAACATCCTTAAAGAAAAGAACTTTCAACCTAGAATTTCATATCCAGCGAAACTAAGCTTCATAAGTGAAGGAGAAATAAAATTATTTATGAACAAGCAATTGCTCAGAGATTTCATCACCACCAGGCCTGCTTTACAAGAGCTCCTTGAAAGAAGCACTAAACATAGAAAGGAACAACCAGTACCAGCCACTCCAAAAACATACCAAATGGTGAAGAGCACTGACACAAGGAAGAAATTGCATCAACTAATGGGCAAAACAACCAGCTAGCATCAAAATGGCAGCATTAATTTCACACATAACAATATTAACCTTAAATGTAACTGGGCTAAATGCCCCAATCAAAAGACACAGACTGGCAAATTGGATAAAGAGTCAAAACCTATAGGTGTGCTGTATCCCAGAAACCCATCTCACATGCAAGGATACACATAGGCTTAAAATAAAGGGATGGAGGAAAATCTACCAAGCAAATGGAGAGCAAAAAGAAGCAGGAGTTGCAATCCTAGTCTCTGAAAAAATAGACTTTAAACCAACAAAGATCAAAAGAGACAAAGAAGGACACTACATAATGGTAAAAGGATCAATGCGACAAGAAGCGCTAACGATCCTAAATATGTATGCACCCAATACAGGAGCACCCAGATACATAAAGCAAGTTTGTAATGACCTACAAAGAGATTAACACTCCCACACAATAATAGTGGGAGAGTTTAACACTCCACTGTCAATATTAGACTTATCAATGAGACAGAAAATTAACAAGGATATCCAGGACTTGAACTCAGGCCTGGACCAAGCAAACCTAATAGACATTTACAGAACTCTCCACCCCAAATCCACAGAATACACATTCTTCTCAGCACCACATCACACCTACTCTAAAATGACCACATAATTGGAAGTAAATCACTCCTCAGCAAATGCAAAAGAATGGAAATCATAACAAACAGTCTCTCAGACCACAGTGCAATCAAGTTAGAACCCAGAATTCAGAAACTAACTCAGAACTGCACAGCTTCATGGAAACTGAACAACTTGCTCTTAAATGTTGACTGTATAAACAATGAAATGAAGGCAGAAATAAAGATGTTCTTCGAAACCAACGAGAACGAAGACACAACGTATCAGAATCTCTGGAACACATATAAAGTAGCGTCTAGAGGAAAATATACAGCAATAAATGCCCACATGAGAAGCAAGGACAGATCTAAAATTGATACCCTATCATCAAAATTGAAAGAGCTAGAGAAGCAAAATCAAAACAACTCAAAAGCTAGCAGAAGACAAGAAATAACTAAGATCAGAGCAGAACTGAAGGAGATAGAGACACAAAAAACCCTTCAAAAAATCAATAAATCCAAGAGCTGGTTTTTGAAAAGATCAACAAAATAGACAGACCACTAGCCAGATTAATAAAAAAGAAAAGAAAGAAAAATCAAATCGATGCAATAAAAAATGATAAAGGGGACATCACCACAGATTCCACAGAAATACAAACCACCATCAGAGATTACTACAAACAACTCTATGCACATAAACCAGTAAACCTGGAAGAAATGGATAAATTCCTGGACATTTGCATCCTCCTAACCCTAAACCAGGAAGAAGCCAAAACCTTGAATAGAAAAATAACAAGGGCTGAAGTTGAGGCAGCAATTAATAGCCTACCACCCAAAAAAAGCCCAGGTCCAGATGGGTTCACAGCCAAATTCTACCAGACATACAAAGAGGAGCTGGTACCATTCCTTCTGAAACTATTCCAAACAATCCAAAAAGAGGGAATCCTCCTCAAATCATTTTATGAGACCAACATCATCCTGATACCAAAACCTAGCAGAGACTCAACAAGAAAGGAAAACTTCAGGCCAATATTCATAATGAACATAGATGCAAAAATCTTCAGTAAAATACTGATAAACTGATTGCAACAGCACATCAAAAACTTATCCATCATGATCAAGTGGGCTTCATCCCAGGGATGCAAGGCTGGTTCAACATACGCAAGTCTATAAACGTAATTCACCACATACACAGAACCAAAGACAAAAACCACATGATTATCTCAATAGATGCAGAGAACGTCTTCAACAAAATTCAACAGCCCTTTATGCTAAAAACTCTCAATAAACTAGGTATCGATGGAACATATCTCAAAATAATAAAAGCTATTTATGACAAACCAACAGCCAATATCATACTGAATGGGCAAAAACTGGAAGCATTCCCTTTGAAATCCAGCACCAGACATGGATGCCCGCTCTCACCACTCTTACTCAATATAGTATTGGAAGTTCTAACCACAGCAATCAGGTAAGAAAAAGAAATAAATGGTATTCAATTAGGAAAGGAGGATGCCAAAATGTCTCTATTTGCATATGACATGATTGTATATTTAGAAGACCCCATCATCTCAGCCCAAAATCTCCTGAAACTGATAAGCAACTTCAGCAAAGTCTCAGGATACAAAATCAATCTGCAAAAAAGACAATCATTCCTATACACCAATAACAGACTTAAAGAGAGCCAAATCAAGAACAAACTGCCATTCACAATTGCTACAAAGAGAATAAAATACCTAGTAAGACAACTAACAAAGGATGCAAAGGACTTCTTCAAGGAGAACTACAAACCACTGCTCAACAAAATAAGAGAGGACACAAACAGATGGAGAAACATTTCATGCTCATGGTTAGTTAGAATCAATATGGTGAAAATGGCCATACTGCCCAAAGTAATTTACAGATTCAATGGTATCCCCATCAAGCTACCAATGACCTTCTTCACAGAACTGGAAAAAAAACACCTTAAACTTCATATGGAACCGAAAGAGAGCCCGCATAGCCAAATCAGTTCTAAGCAAAAAGAACAAAGCTAGAGACATCATGCTACCTGACTTCAAACTATACCACAAGGCTATGGTAGTATACCATAGTACCAAGCATGGTACTGGTACCAAAACAGAAATATAGACCAATGGAACAGAACAGAGTCCTCAGAAGCAACACCAAACATCTACAACCATCTGATCTTTGACAAACCTGACGAAAACAAGCAATGGGGAAAGGATTCCCTGTTTAATAAACAGTGTTGGCAAAACTGGTAGCCATGTGCAGAAAGCAGAAACTAGACCCCTTCCTGACACCTTACACTAAAATTAACTCCAGATGGATTACAGACTTAAACATAAGACCTAACACCATAAAAACCTTAGAAGAAAACCTAGGCAAAACTATTCAGGACATAGGCATAGGCAAGGACTTCATGACTAAAACACCAAAAGCATTGGCAACAAAAGCCAAAATAGACAATGGGATCTAATTAAACTCCAGAGCTTCTGCACAGCAAAAGAAACAGTCATTAGGGTGAACCAGCAACCAACAGAATGCGAAAAAATTTGTTGCAATCTACCCATCTGTCAAAGGACTTATATCCAAAATCTACAAAGAACTAAAACAGATTCACAAGAAAAAAACAAGCCCATTCAAAAGTGGGCGAGGATATGAACAAACACTTTACAAAAGAAGACATACATGAGGCCAACAAGCATATGAAAAAATGCTCATCATCACTGGTCATTAGAGAAATACAAATCAAAACCACATTGAGATACCATCTCACGCCAGTTAGAATGGCGATCATTAAAAAATCTGGAGACAACAGATGCTGGAGAGGATGTGGAGAAATAGGAACACTTTTACACTGTTGGTGGGAGTGTAAATTAGTTCAACCATTGTGAAGGACAGTGTGGCTATTCCTCAAGGACCTAGAAATAGAAATTCCATTTGACCCAGCAATCCCATTACTGGGTATATATCCAAAAGATTATAAATCGTTCTACTATAAGGACACACGCACACGAATGTTCATTGCAGTACTATTTACAATAGCAAAGACCTGGAACCAACCCAAATGCCCATCAATGATAGACTGGATAGGGAAAATGTGGCACATATACACCATGGGATATTATGCAGCCATTAAAAATAATGAGTTTATATCCTTCATAGGGACATGAATGAACCTGGAAAACATCACTCTCAGCAAACTGACACAAGAACAGAAAATCAAACACCGCATGTTCTCACTCATAGGTGGGTGTTGAACAATGAGAATACATGGACACAGGGAGGGGAGCATCACACACTGGGGTCTGTCAGGGGGAAATGGGGAGGGACATTGGGGGTGGGGAGTTGGGGAGAGATAGCATGGGGAGAAATGCCAGATATAGGTGATGGGGAGGAAGGCAACCAATCACACTGCCATGTGTGTACCTATGCAACAATCTTACATGTTCTTCACATGTACCCCAAAACTTAAAATGCAATATAAACAAATAAATAAATAATAAAAAAGTGAATAGAAAAAAAAATCTGGAGACAATAGATGCTGGAGAGGATGTGGAGAAATAGAAACACTTTTACACTGTTGGTGGGAGTGTAAATTAGTTCAACCATTGAGGAAGACAGTGTGGAGATTCCTCAAGGACCCAGAAATAGAAATGACCCCGCAATCCCATTACTGGGTATATATCTAAAGTATTATAAATTGTTCTATTATAAGGACACATGCACATGTATGTTCATTGCAGCACTGTTTACAATAGCAAAGACTTGGAACCAACCCAAATGCCCATTGACAATAAACTAGACAGAGAAAATGTGGCACATATACACCACGGAACACTCTGCAGCCATAAAAAACGATGAGTTAGTGTCCTTTGTAGGGACAAGAATGAACCTGGAAACCATCATTCTCAGCAAACTGACACAAGATGAGAAAATCAAACACCACATGTTCTCATTCATAGGCAGGTGTTGAACAATGAGAACACATGGACACAGGGAGGGGAGCATCACATACCGAGGTCTGTCGGGGGTGGGACTAGGGGAGGGACAGTGGGGGGTAGGGAGTTGGGGAGGGATAACATGGGGAGAAGTGCCAGATATAGGGGATGGGGATGGAGGCAGCAAACCACATTGCCGTGTATGTACCTATGTAAAAATCCTGCATGTTCTTTACATGTACCCCAGAACCTAAAATGCAATTATATATATATATATATATATATATATATATATATATATATATGAATCACTGAATACCCAAATGAAAGAAAAGAGCAAGGAAAACGATGGTCGGAGAGGGGTCTTTAAGACAGCAACTGACTGAGTAGGGAAGTGGTTATGCCATGGATAGAAATAAGGCAAAGGGGAAAAAAGCTGGTGGTGGCAAGTAGGTGACAGATAAATAGCTATTTTGGTTTTAGTTCTGCTGTGTGCAAGATCTCAGCATTACCCCTGGGTAGATATATCCAGCATAGAGATGGAAATGCAGGAAGAGCTCAAGGGATGTCCCTGGGAGAGGTCCACATGTGGAGGTGATAGTTCAAACTATGGAACTGGATGACATGCCTGGGACAACACTGCTTCTCTGCAATCTTTGCAAAGGCACACAGATTCTGTTGGTCTTTGCCAGCATTGTCTTTCAGCTCAGAAGTGGAGAACACTGCCTCATTTATTTATAACATTTTACACAAAGGTCATATCACTTACCCAAGGTCCCCGGTAAAGTCCATGTGGACTTGTAAGAATGAAATCAAGCATTCCACCTTTCTGGTGCTCCTTTCTCTATATCCTGTTGTAATGCTCTCCCCTAGCTCCACCCCTTGCTCTTGGAAGCAAAGTTCAGTCCTTATAATCGGCTACTGCAAATCCAGAACCAAATACATTCTATGTAGAATGGGGTGGCTTGCCTTTTTTTCTTTTTTTTTCCCCCATTTATTTATTTTATTGCATTTTAGGTTTTGGGGTACATGTGAAGAACATGCAAAATTGTTGCATAGGTACACACGTGGCAGTGTGATTTGCTGCCT
>NW_016107721.1:302078-423124 GCF_001604975.1 Cebus imitator
TTTTAGTAGAGACGGGGTTTCACCATGTTGACCAGGATGGTCTTGATCTCTTGACCTTGTGATCCACCTGCCTCGGCCTCCCAAAGTGCTGGGATTACAGGCGTGAGCCACTGCGCCCGGCCCTGTTTAAGTTATTAATGATGTATTCAGCATGTTTCACTTGTACTGATGCACATTTAAATATGTCATCTCAGCCTGTCCTTGTGAGACTCATTTCAATTTCCCAAATAAAAATAAACTGAAGCCCACAGCCTCTGCATGACTCCCTGATGTCACCTAGTGTACTGTTCTTTCCCCAGCATCATCATTTTCAAATCAGCCCCCAAGGGTCAGTGAGGCAGACTGAGCATGTGATTCCAGATGGAATAATTGGGTTTCTACAACAATTGTAGAACATAATAGTTCATGCACTGGTTTTCCAATAGTGGTGCTTTTTAACAAACAAGACCATAAAATTCTAAGAGAAACGCATCAGTCTGGCATTGATCATCTTATAAACTAATGTCAGTGGCCTTGAATTTAACAAGAATAAAATTTTACCCTCAAATGCAAGCTTTCGTATTTTATTCTTTTGGGTTCTTTTAGAAAATGTCCTTCATTTACACAAGTAATAAGAACATATGTTCCAAAAATTCCCACATGAACTTCTGATCAGAAACAGCTAACCAGCATCATCGCACGACAGCGCCGTCAAAACACACTGACTCAGGAAAAGCACTACAAGGGAGAAAATACGTTTCAAAGGAAATTCTGTCATAGTCAAGAAAAAGGAAAGATTTATCAATTTAAGCTTCTGCACTGAACAGCCTGTTAAATGAAATTATTTTGATCTATTTTGATCAATAGTGAAATTATTTTGCTCTATTTTGTTGCTGAATCCCTCACCCTCTAGGAATCCAGGGCTATCATTTTGGAATGAAATATAGTCATCCATCCAACAACGTATACTGAAAACCTTATATCCTCCAGTCATCTTTCTTTAATTATTCATTCAATGAATATTTATTGAGGGTTTATCATTTTCCAGTTATTGTGCTTGGCCCTGGCAATAGAGTGCTATTCTCTTGGGGGTGAGACAAATACATGAATAGGATAAATGTATTGATGTATATTGCAAATAAATAAGAGATGGCAATGGAACAGCCAGCAAGAGGTGAAATGTAAGAAAAAGTGAGTATCAGAGGAGAGAAGCCGGGAACAAAAGAACAAGTTCAAGCCTTCAAGGTGGGAACAAAATGGCAGCATTTATAAGGCCAGAGTGGCCAGAGTGTAGGGAGACTAAGATGAGGCCTGAGAGGGGCCCTAGTAAGCAGTTCAGATTTGCAGGACCTGGTAAGAAGTTCAGATCTGATTCCAAGTTAGATGGCAGCCAGGAAAAGATTCTAAGCAGGGGAGTCCACCAGCCCCTTTACTTGGATTTCATAAGGGACTGTGTAAAGGTACCTTGTACTTGAAAATAGGTAAGAGGAGCCCATCTAGAATTGGAGCAGGAAAGTGAGGTCAACCCAACCCTGAGCAGAGGGGAATGGAAACGAGGTATTAGGAAGGGCTGGCAGAAACAGGAGAATAGCTGCCACTTCAGAATGGAAGAGGGAGGAACAGACCTCGGTTCAAATCGATTATCAGAGGTGGCTTTGCAGGAGATGAAAGGCAAGGATGTCAGGCAACACAGAAGGCAAGGCTTACCCAGGCATTCAGAGAAGACTCAAAGGGGAAGGCGATTCCGAAGGAGGAACAACCACTTCTCCCTGGGCAGCCACTCTGGGTGCCATTTTTCTCCCTTTTGATGATAATCTGATTGGGTCAGCTCTGTCTCAAATGCGGTGAATTCTAACCCCTTCAGTTTTAAATCTCCAAAACTCTACCCCCTTTCCCCTGCTGCATGTTTGGGGTCATTGTTAGTGGGGTTAGAATAGGAAGAGGAAGTATTGCAGAGGGAAGTACAAAGATGCCTAAGTCACCCCTGCTCCTTGACCGGCAAAACATTTCCCCCACAATGATGGGAATAATGACTACCAGAAAGTCATTTGCTCTTCACTTAAGATCATAAAGAAATATGTCTTCCTACCTGTACAAGTACTGTCCTGGACTGGGAATGGTAGTCCATGCCTGTAATCCCTATATTTTGGGAGGCTGAGGAGAGAGGATTGCTTGAGGTCAGGAGTTCAAGACCAACCTGGGCAACAGAGAGAGACTCCACCTCTAAAAAAAAAAAAAAAAAAAAAAACTTTAAAAATTCACTGGGCATTGTGGCTCATGTCTGTAGTCCCAACTAGTTGTGTGGCTGAGGTGCAAAGATCACTTGAGCCCAGAAGTTCAAGGCTGCAGTGAGCTATGACTGCCACTGCACTCCAGCCTGGGCAATGGGGCTAGACCCTGTCTAAAAATAATAATAATAAATAAATAAACAGTCCTAATAACAATACTATGATTAGTTCATAGACACAGTAGTCCTGGACCCTCCATTCCCATGAATGCCTAACAGGCATGCAATAGCAGAAAGAAGGCAAACTATGCATTTGGACAGTCTTGGGTTTGAACATTGAGCTTGAAAGTTGTTTGATCTTGGGCAAATTACTCCACATGCCTGAGCTTTGATTTCCTCTTCTGTAAAATGAGGGTGATAACATCTGCTCTCAGGTTGTTGTGGGGATTGGATGACACATGGCAACACTCAGGATGTGCCGGATACAATGTGGCTACTTGGTAAAAGTTGCTTCCCTTTTTCCCAGGCAGGATCACTGGCAGATCTTTGACGTTAGCATGTCCTTTTCCGCTTTCTGCAGGCATTTTGAGCCAGGCAAAAGTGAAAAGACACGTCCTGCTACTGCTACTCAAAACAAGACTGGAAAATAATTAACAGAAAGAGAGAAGCATGCCCAGGAGATTGCCTGGCATGGAGAGACGTCCAAAAAGCATCTTTGTTGTTGCTGCTGGTGCTGGTGCAGAAAGGCCAGCATAAGAACAGGAATTCAGACGACAGCAAGTTCTTACCCTGAGAATGTCCTAAATTTTGATCCACCAAGCAAGTAGCTTACATCCAAGATGTAAGCAGCACTTTCTTCATGCGGACATACCATTCTCAATAATGCTGCAGGTCCACTTCAGACAATACTTACTTTCCAATTCCCTCATTTCTTGGAACCCTTGAGAAAACTTACAGCCCCTAATTGAAGAGTTTGAGGCAGATTTGTGTAATCAAATTCTGACATCCCCTGATAAGAAGTAACAACGCCACCAAGACTTTCCTTCATCACAAAACTGGGCTGCACTGGTTTCTTTTGTAGGACTTAAGCAGCTACATGCCAAACCATATTGGGACTAGATGTGAAACTTAATAACTCTCTTTTTAATACTAGGCAATAGGGCTCATTAATCTAAAGAAACATCTGCCAGCCCCTGCACTTTCCCAGTGTGGGTCTTGACCATGTAGCAGCCACTAGGCCCTTGCTGTGATCTTCAGTATTATTTGTCAATGTTGAATTAAATCACAGAGAAGCAGCTTGGGAAGTCTCCTTTAAATAAAAGCATGAAGTTAATAATAAACAATGGAGGAAAGAAAGTGCCAGCAGAGAGTGCAATCTCAAGCCACATATTTGTTCTGCTGCAAAATGAATGTTGGAAAGCACATGAATTTTTAAATCCAAGTGAAATTAATGTCTTGCACAATGAAACATGAAGGCATTCCTCATAGGTAGGTCAAGTAAAAGACAGGATTGTATTTCCTTGCAAAATAAGTGAAGTGACCATTTTATCACACTTGGGTTATTTCTTCAAAAAAAATTCATTCACACCACAATCTGTGAAGCCGTCACAGAACAGACAACACTATAAGCATAGCAGAGATGAAGTTACAAATGTAACCTGTGCCAGGGTGGCTCATGCCTATAATCCCAACACTTTGGGAGGGCAAGGCAGGAGGACCGCTTAAGCCCAGGAGGTCGAGGCTGCAGTGAGCTATGATTGCACCACTGCACTCTAGCCTGGTCGACAGAGCGAGACTCTACCTATAAAAATTAAAAAACAAAAATATATGTAACCTGGGCTTATTGCTAGGATTTTATTTGCATATTAACCTTGGAGAGGGGGTAATTATGTACCTCAGGCTATTCTATCCCTGGAATCTATTTGCTGGAGAAGAGGGACAGTAAAGAAGTGGATGATCTGTTATCTGAGGCTTTTGTTGAGTCTTCTGGAAAGCTGATTTCGGGAACTACGAGGCGGGTATGATGGTTCTACCTCACAATAGTCTTCAGATCATTTATGGGTTGCAAACATTCTGCTAAGGATGCCAGCTACAGAGTACCCCTGCTATTTCTGTCTCTAAGACCACTGCCTCCTTCTTAGGATCTACCTCCTTTCTGTGTGGATCACACTCTGATACAGCCCCTTCAACCCACCCTCAGCCCAAGAGTGAACATGGACTTTAGTAGGGGCAATTGGATTTTTCTAGGACTTCCCTGGGACTGCTGCTGGTGTTATCAGGGAAAATTGTGTCTTTGGGGGATTTTCTAAGCTAACAGGGCCTGAGTTTGGGGTTGCATGTGATCATCTTATTCATCATGTAGAAGAGCTCATTCAAGATAAAGGAGAATGGTGGCATTATTGAAGCCTCTGGAACCAACCAGACCTGAAGCCAGATGCACTCCCAGACTCACAAGTTATGAGAGCTAATGTATGTCATGTCTGCTTAAGTAACTTTTGTTTCTTACTTACAACCAAAAATGTGAAATTGACTATTGTAGTGCAGGCTGGATTCTGAAAGAGCTGTTTCAGATAAAACAGTGATACTTCCAGGCACAATTCAAGAGGCTCTTAAAGAGCTATCCTTCTCTGGGTTTGTGTTCAACACCAAGCTGATGCTAATGGATTTCAGTGGGGAACTGCTTGGAGCTGTCCCCTAGACCTAGTGCTGAAAAAACAACTGTTAGGAAGCCTGCAACTGAGCTCTAGAATAAGAAACTGAAGGCCTTAACGGAGCAGAAACTGGGGAGCTACCCTAGGCCTCACAAGAAGCCCAGCAGTTAGCTCTGTGGTTTCAGAATAAAGAACCAGGCCAATCCATTGATCAGATCCCAGCAGCAGGTAGGGCTGTCTTGGAAGTGAGGTGGAGCCCAGCAGCAAAAGACCCTGGCAGTAAGCAGAGGCCCCCAGTTAGCATCAGTCGAGAAGCAGATTACTCCCAAGTAACTGGAATTGAGAGTTTTTGTACCTGAGAGGGAAGATCAAAACGGTAGGCCCTCAATCTTATAGGAAATGGGATTTTGAAGTCAGAGTCCCTGGGTTCAAGTTCTGGCTATAACATTTATAAGCTACTTGACCTGAAGTATTCACTGTCTCAGTTTTCTCACCTGCAAATTGAGGATGTTAGTAATAATGATTAGAATCAAGACATATGCCTGAAATTGTTTTTAATGCTACGACTAAAGTTCTATAGTTTCTGAATTGTGGTGTAGTCATATGTTTAGATGTCTGTCTCCCAAACTCAGCTCCTTAAGAGAAGACATTGTTGTACTTATATTCTTACTCTTCCTTAACACAGTGCCTGAAACTCAAAATTAGATGTATTACAAGTTAATGAAATTAGGCACTGCATATAAAAGCACTTTCTACCCTGTCACACACAATACTATTATATAGAACTACCAGGCATGAAACAAAGTCAAAGACCTAAACATAATGAGGCAAGACAAGAATCATGTTACTGAACCTAGATGCACCAGCAGGGATCACACAGGGGAAGACAAGAATTCTGGACCCTGAGCAAGGTGATCTAATACTGAACTCCCCAAAAAACAGGAATCAAAGCCTTCGTGAATAGGAACCATATTGATCCCATGCTTTAAAGGGGATCTTATGTAAGTGGCTCTAATTGGAGTTATATCATGGGTATAGGGTGTGAACAGGCATCTCATTATTAATAAATAACCATTATTGCTGGATGGCCATTGAAAGGCACCAACTATTGGATATACCTAGAATATATTATAGTCAAGACATCTCTACTATTCCAGCATTTGTCATCATTGAAAGATATGGGGATCCATTTCTATCAGAGAATATGGAATTGTTTATTCTTTTAATATACTCATTCCTCAGGATAATGAATCAGCATCTTCCTCCAAGAATCCAGAAGGCATTGAGCTGAGAATCTGTAGATGGACCCTCAAATCAATCACAGAGACAAACAGTACCATGACCTTCAGGGTCTCAGCCAGGGAAAGAGGATTGTAACGCATGGAAACCACTCAACAGTCTTAGGCAACAGTGTTGTCTAAGACCTAGGCTGCAATTTTGAGTTTTACATTAACTTAAACAAAAATGGCTGCTATTGGTATTTTTCTACATCCTGTTCTTAAATTCATAAGGCACATCTGAGGACAAAATGTTATGGCTTCTTTAATACAAAGAACATGTTCCTTGCTTCTTCTCTTACAGAGCTTGATACACTTTCTAAAAATCATCCTGAGATTACATCCAATTGACCCATGAACATTTTAGTAATTGTTTTACCTTAACTCAAAGAACATTTTAATAATTGTTTTAACTCAAAGAACGTTTCAGTAGTTGTTTCACATTAACTCAAAAGTGCAGTCTGGGTCTTAGGCAAGAAGATTGAGTGGTTTCCATGTGTTACAATCAAAATCAAATGTTTCCAAAAGTTAAAATTTACTGTGCTTCATAAAATATCCAGGAATTTTATGTTGCCTTTCATCCTGTTTTCTAAAATTACCTGTAACAATGTTGTATCTATCCAAAGAATTGAGCTTAGTAAACAGCTTTTAATATCTCAATTGATTTTATCATCATTTTCCTCTACTTCTGTCATCCAGTAAAAGTGCATAATCCTTAAACCCTATTAGGATTGCATTGGATGTTCTAAACAATATCAAATCTCAAACAAAAATGGCTGCCCTTGGTATTTTTCTACTTCCTATTAATAAATGGTGTATTCATAAGGCACATCTGGAGACAAAATGTTATGGCTTCTTTAATACAAAGAACATGTTCCTTGCTCCTTCTCTTACAGAGCTTGATTTCACTTTCCAAAGAACATCCCGAGATTGCATCCAATTGACCCATGAACATTTTAGTAATTAATGTCTTATTTGTTCAGATTTTTTAAGTGTGACTGCCTTTGGTCAAAGGCAGTGACAAGAGTTATAAAGCAAAGATAGTAAATAAAACTCACAAAATTAGAACTATAAAAGTAGAAGAATATTGAGTTTCTTGTGTAAAAGGCCAAATTCCAAAGTTAATTGCAATAAATAATTGGGCAAGAAAGAGGAGATAAAATGTGTATAAGAAAAAAATATGATGTAAACAATGAAATTTAAGGGAAATAATGGAAATCCAAAAATTTTAAGTGAAAGCGTTAATTACATCTCTTTCTTTAAAAAATTGGTGCATTTTAAAAGGTTGATATACTCCAAATGCTATAAGACTTCTTATAAGTTGTTATTTTCTTCAGTTTTTCTTTTTTATCTGTAAGATGAGGAGGGACAGCAATCCCTACTCTGCCTATTTTTTTCTTAAAAAGTCAGGAAACATTAGATGCTGGCAAGGCTGTGGAGAAATAGGAATGCTTTTATGATGGTAATTCCTCAAGGATCCAGAACCAGAAATACCATTTGACCCAGCAATCCTATTTACTGGGTGTATACCCAAAGGAATATAAATCATTCTACTATAAAGACACATGCATATGTATGTTTGCAGCACTATTTACAATAGCAAAGACATGGAACCAACCCAAATGACCATCAATGATAGACTAGATAAAGAAAATGTGGTACATATACACCATGGAATACTATGCAGCCATGAAAAGGAATGAGATCACGTCCTTTGCAGGGACATGGATGAAGCTGGAAGACATCATCCTCAGCAAACTAACACAGGAACAGAAAACCAAATACAACATGTTCTCACTCATAAGTGGGAGTTGAACATTAAGAACACATGAACACAGAGAGGGAACAACAGATACCAGGGCCTGTTGGGGGTGGAGTATGAGGAGAGGGAACCTGGAGGACAGGTGAAAAGGTGCAGCAAACCACGATGGCACATGTATACCTATGTAACAAACATGCACGTTCTGTACATGTATTCCTTCTTTTTTTTTTTTTAGAAGAAGTAAAGATGATTTTTTCCAGTTCTGTGAAGAAGGTCAATGGTAGTTTGACAGGGATAGCATTGAATCGCTTGAATCTGGGAGGCAGAGGTTGCAGTGAGCCAAAATCACACCACTTCACTCCAGCCTTGGCAACAGAGTGAGATTCCATCGTGAAAAAATAATAATAATAAAGTAAAAATGTAAGAAAATGCAATTACTTTTTAGAGACTCCTTCTAACAATGTTAGAGACTTTGTTCTGCCCATAATAGTATGCCTTTATTTATATAAGGTTTATGGGTAACTATGATTATTTCCAGGTTTCCAGAGGTTTCTCTCATATTTCATTCCCAGCTCTCTTTTCCTAATGTGCATTTGTTTTAATTGCTTTTCTGATTCTACACAAACCCCATGTTTTCCATAGCAATTTTCAAGCTACATTTGTAATGATATTCTTTCCCTTTTTTAAAAGTCATTTTCAATTTTATTTTCCCTGCTTCCCAGCTTTCCAATCCTGGTTTTGGTACCTACATTATTTAGTACCAGAGACAACACAGGTCATCTTATTTGCTTGCCCTTCACTCTCAAACTCAATGTCTAGCATGCAAGTAATCATCTTTTTGCTGCATTGTGTTTTCTGTGCTCCTAGTATTATAAAGAATGTCATTTTCCATCACTCTCCAGTCATTGGGCTTACACTTGCAGAATCACCAATGATTCCTTCTTTTCCCTCATCTCAGGTAATTGTCAAACTCTGTCGACATCTCCCTTTCATTGTTTCTTAAATCAGAGCCTTTCTTTCCATTTTAATGCCAACACTCTGTCACAAACTTGGGTTACATCACAGTATCCCTCTCCTCAGGGCCAGCCCAGGACCCTTCAGTGTGGTTCACAGGCCATCTTGACCAAAATCACCAGGGAGAAGGTTAAATGCGAAGACTCCCTGGCTCCTCCCAGACCTATTGAATCTGAATCCCCTGGGGCTTGTTTTTTCAGAGCTGAGGTGTCACTATGTTGCGCAGGCTACACCTGAAGTCATGGGCTCAAGCCATCCTCCCACCTCCACCTCTCAAGTAGCTGGGACTACACACATGAGCCATGGCACCTGTCTCGGAAATCCACATTGTTTTGTTTTTGTTTTGGAGATTTTGTTTTTGTTTTTGTTTTTGAGACAGAGTCTCTCTCTGTTGCCCAGGCTGGAATGCAGTGGCAAGATCTTGGCTCACTGCAACCTCCACCTCCCAGGTTCAAGCAACTCTCCTGCCTCAGCAGCCAAAGTATCTGGGACTACAGGTGTGCACCACCACACCCACCTAATTTTTGTGTTTTTATTAGACACGGAGTTTCACCATATTGGCCATGCTGGTCTTGAACTCTTGATCTCGTGATCTGCCTGCCTTGGCCTCCCAAAGGGCTAGGATTACAGGCGTGAGCCACCGTGCCCAGCTCTGGAAATCCACATTTTAAATGAACCACTCCCCAGATAAATATACACTATACTAAAGCTTGAGAATTAGCTTGAGCCTGGTGGTTCTTATTTCTGGCTCCTCATTTCAATCACCTCAGAAGTTTTTGGAAATACTGATGCCCATGCCTCTTCTCCAGAGATTTTGGTTTAATGATCTGGAATGGATCCCAAGTACCAGTTTTAATTCCATGAGTTATTCTAATGTTCAGCCAAGAAGAGAATCACTGGAGTAGATGACTCAAGGCTTCACCCAGCTCTCAGATTCTGTCTTAACGTTCCTAAACATTTGTTTAGTAGAAACCTGCTTCACCAGAATAACATTTATATACTTGTATTTTTAATCTGTTGCCACATAACAAATTTCCCCAAAACTCAGAATCTTAAAGCAACAAATATTTATCATTTCACGAGTTCTGTGGGTCAGGAACCTGGGCTTAGCTGGGTGATGGCCTCAGATTCTCTCATGATGTAACTAAGATGCTGGCCAGAACTGAAGCCATCTCAAGGCTCAAGGGCGAGAGATTAGATATTGATTCATTAATTTTATTGTATTCCAAGATCACTCACATCACTATTGATGGGTCTCAAAGGAGCCACTTCTGTGCTCACTCGCCTTTGGACAAGCCAAGGTCTTCATTGGCTGTTGGCAAGAGGTCTCAGTTCCTTGCCACGTGGGCCCCTCCAGAAGGCTCCTCGAAACACAGCTGCTTGCTCCCCTAGTGTAAGAGCTTGGAGACGAAGTGCCCCCTTCCCCTGGTGAGAATCTGTCTCTGGGGGAAAAAAAAAGAAAAAAGACTTCTTGCCTAATCTCCTTCCAGAACCCTCTCTTTCACAGGTGTCAGACCTGCAGCCCCATCTGAAGCCTCTTCATGCCTATTCATCCTCCCCTTCCCTTAGCTCCTTCAGAGGCATTGCCTCCAATAAATCCCCTGAACTTCTAATTCCTTCTTGGCATATGCTTCCTGAAAGACAGTCTTTTTATTTTTGTTTGTTTGAGACAGGGTTTCACTCTATCATCCAGGCTGAAGTGCAGTGGCACAATCATGACTCACTGCAGCCTCGACATTCTAGGTTCAAGCAGCCCTCCTGCCTCAGCCTCCCAAGTAGCTGGAATGACAGGTGTACACCACCATGCCTCGCTAAATGTTTTGTTTTGTAGAGAGGGAGATCTCACTATGTTACCCAGGCTGGTCTCAAACTCCTGACCTCAAGCTATCCTCCCACCTTAGCCTCCCAAAGTGCTGGGATTACAGGCATGAGCCACTGCACCCAGCCTATTACAGTCTTTATATAACCTTATCTCAGAAGTAACATTTCATCACTTTTATCACATTCTATTCATTAGAAGTGAGTCTAGACCCAGCCCACACATGAAGGTAGGATACCAGATGGCAGAGGCCATCAGGAGCCATGCTATAGGCTGCCTAATGCAATATCCCCTGTTGATTAGACAGCACTAACCACTATATAGCAAAACTCAGTCAGTCCCTTAAAATAGTCTATCTCTTACTTACCTAAGTTAAAAATGGGTGTTGATGGTCAGTAGGTAACTCTCCTCCAACTCATAATTCAGAAACTGGGGTGCCACAGAGGTGCCACCACTCAGATCCCCCACAAGAGGAAACCTGCCATGAGGAGTGTGCTGGGCTAACAGCCTTTATTTGCTGCACCCCTGGAATCTACCATAGCTTTCACACCAAGTCCACACTCCCCCAGGAGGCTCCCAGCCCATCACTGAGCCCACCAGAATTTCTGGAACCAGGCTCTTACACCCTGCACACAACTTTTGCCCAAGGGCTTCCCTTACTGAGATTTTTCTCAGAGCTGCATTGTAGTCGGAGGCTCTTCCTACCAAACCTGCCTTCCTTCCCTCTTTCCTTCTTCAGGAAACCAGGAAACCAAGAACCATTATCTAAAGGTTCTCCTTGCGCCCCCCACCCATTCCCCTCTTTCCCCCTCCCAAGAATTTCCCTCAATAAATCTCCTGCACTTCTAACTGTATCATGGCATCTGCTTCCTGGAGGACCTGGACTAACACAGGAGGTATTAGGATTGGCTCAAGAAAGAACCGTTATATGGGGTTTGAGGACTGGTTCATTTCACTAGGATAGTGGTAACTGATGACATCTTCAGAAATTCGGCTGCCACCTTATTCCTGGGATTATCTGCGCCCCACATCCCTCTTGGGTTTACATCCTCCTTGCCAAATGGGGTGCTAAACTAGAAGATAAGACTTTTTTTATTGCATTTTAGGTTTTGTGGTACACCTGAAGAACATGCAAGATTGTTGCATAGGTACACACATGGCAATGTGACGTGCTGCCTTCCTCCCCATCACCTATATCTGGCATTTCTCCCCATGCTATCTCTCCCCAACTCCCCACCCCCAATGTCCCTCCTCTATTTCCTCCCTACAGACCCCAGTGTGTGATGCTCCCCTCCCTGTGTCGTCCAATCTCCTTCCAGAACCTTCTCTTTCACAGGTAACAGACCTGCTGCGCCATCTGAAGGCTCTCCATGCCTATTCATCCTTCCCTTCCCTTAGATCCTTCAGAAGCATTTCCCCCAATAAATCCACTGAACTTCTAATTCCTTCTTGGCGTATGTTTCCCAAAGGACCAAAACTGACATGAGACTTTGGCTTCTTTCAACTTATGGGTCTACCATATGCTAGGTTTTTGTCTTCTAAGGTCACTGTGTTCACCTTCATCAAGCCAAGAAAGGAGAGTTGAGCATGAAGGTTCCTGAGTATGAGATTTTATAGGCCAGGCCTGAGAGTGACACACATTACTTGTACTCATACCCCAGCAGCTCCCTGATACTGAATATATACAGGCATGCCTTGTCTTATTACACTTCACTTGATGGTGGTTTTTACAACTTGAAGGTTTGTGGAAATCCTTTGCTGAGCAACTCTATCCACACCATTTTTCCAAGAGTACATGCTCACTTTGTGTCTCTGTATCTGCATTTTTAAGTAATAAAGTATTTTTTGATTAGTGCATGCACATTGTTTTTGAGATACAATGTTATTGCACACTTTGCTAATATGGAGCACTGGTTCTTCTCATAGCCCTGATGCTTGCAAATATCTACAGGTATCTTTATTCAGACTTCTGGTTCCTGTTTTTGTCCTTTTTTATTTCAAGGGTCAATTGTTATATCTAGAGATTCAGAAGTTTCTTTTCATTTCTAACTTATTTATTTTCTAAGATAGCCTTCCTTGTGTAGGAGATCTTCTAAATTGGCAATTTTCTATTCCAATTTATTTACTTACGACCGAATCCTCTATATCAGGTCTAAATCTTACATTTACAAAAAGATAGGACAATGCTCCCTTTACTTGGGCTCCTATATCTAGCCTGAATACTGTCTGAAAGCTTCCTGGAGTCTGTTTTAAATCTCCTCTTGATTCTTTATTTTATTTTTTTGCCATTTTAAATCTTTGTCCCATATCCTTTATGGGAAAGATTTCTGCAGTGGCCTAAAGTAATATACTGCCTGTTTTTGTTTGTTTTTTTTTTTCATATCTTCTTTAAAAAGGGGAGGGGGATACATGTACAGAACATGCAGGTTTGTTACATAGGTATATGTGTACCAGGGTGGTTTGCTGCACCTATTGACCCATCCTCCAAGTTCCCTCTCCTCACCTCCCACCCTTAAGCAGGCTCTGATGCATGTTGTTCCCTCTCTGTGTCCATGTGTTCTCAACATTCAATTCCCACTTATGAGTGAGAACATGTGGTATTTGATTTTCTGTGCCCGTGTTAGTTTGCTGAGAATAATGGCTTCCAGCTTCATCCATGTCCCTGCAAAGGACATGATCTCCTTCCTTTTCATGGCTGTATAATATTCCATGGTGTGCATGTGCCACATTTTCTTTATCCAGTCTATGATTGATGGACATTTGGGCTGGTTCCATGTCTTTGCTATTATAAATAGTGCTGAAATAAATATACACATGAATGTGTCTTTACAGTAGAATGATTTATATTCCTTTAGATATATACCCAGTAATGGGATTGCTGGGTCAAATGGTATTCCTGGTTCTAGATACATGAGGAATCACCATACTGTCTTTCACAATGGTTGAGCTAATTTACATTCCCACCAACAGTGTAAAAGTGTTCCTATTTCTTCATAGCTTCACCAGCATCTATTGTTTCCTAATTTTTTAATAATCACCATTCTGACTGGTGTGGGATGGTATCTCAATGCAGTTTTGATTTGCATTTCTCTGATGATCAGTGATGTTGGGTTTTCTTTTCATATGTTTTTCAGCTACGTAAAAGTCTTCTTTTGAGAAGTGTCTGTTCATATCCTTTGCCCACTTTTTGATGGGGTTGTTTTTTTCTTGTAAATATGTGTAAATTCCTTATAGGTAAATTCTGGATATTAGACCTTTGTCAGATAGGTAGACTGCAAACATTTTCTCCCATTCTGTAGATTGCCTGTTCACTCTGATGATAGCTTCTTTTGCTGTGCAGAAGTTCTTAAGTTTAATTAGATCCCATTTGTCCATCCTGGCTTTTGTTGCCATTGCTTTTGGCATTTTTGTCATGAAGTCTTTGCCCATGCCTATGTCCTGAAGGTACTGCCTAAGTTTTCTTCTAGGGATTTTATGGTTTTGGGTTTTACATTTAGGTCTTTAATCCATCTTGAGTTAATTATTAATACACTGCATGTTTTGCTTATCCTTTCAAGGACATTATTATACAGAGCTAGGTAAATTACATTACCTCTTCGTCTTTCCTATCCTGATTTTTTAACCACGTTCTCCATCTGAGGGGGTTGTCAATCCAATAAACTAGTTGGTACAAATTTGAAAGTCCAAAATAACAAGCAGCTAATACAATGTCAAACTCTACAGTAAATTTCTGTTTCTCTGAGGGTTAAAAAGCTTTAATTAACCAGCCATGGTAGCTCATGCCTATAATCCTGGCACTTTGGGAGGCCGAGATGGGAGGATCACTTGAGGCTAGGAATTCAAGAGCAGCCTGGGCAACACAGTGAGACCCTGTCGGGCAGGGAAGAGGAGGGCAGGGGAGGGGAAGGGAGGGAAAAAAATTCTTAATTAGAGCTTAACTCTGCTGTAGACCATGATTTAAATTCAGTTTCTGTATATCAGTCTTTTGGTCTAGCAATTTTATAAAGCGATGGTTCTTTTCTTGAGAAAATGCTGAAGAATAACCCATTTTGGAGGTCAGGGGAAGGAACAGAAGAAAGAGAAGAAATGTAAAGTGGATGGTTACAATGTACACCACTTGGGTGAGAGGTGCACTCAAATCTCAGACATTGCCACTACACAATCTATCCATGTAGCCAAAACTTACTTGTACCCCAAAAGCTATGGAAATAAATACATATGTGTATATGTATATATATATTATATTTACATTTACATAGATATAAAATAAAAGATAAAGTGGATGGGGAAGATAATTCAGAGAGAAGGAGATGCAGAGCAGGTGGGTTTGAATGGTGTCAACACAAGTGAATTCGAGCTTTTTGGAGAGAAAATAACCTTGAAGGCAGTATTTTGTTTTGCTGGCCCCTTGGCTTATCCATTTTAAAGAAGTTAATCATTGAACCTTTGAACGTTATTTCCTAATTTTTCTGGAGTTCTTCTTAAAAGTATTCATTTTGATATATCAAAAGCTTCCCACAATGGGCATTGTTATTCTAAATCAAAAATATGTTTATCATTTACCAAGTTAGCATGACAGCGCAACTTCTTATAGAAAACAGTTCTTCTTGAGGAGAGTGAAATTTTGACATAGACAAATGGAGAAGACCTAAGAAGGGATCATGCAGATAACTGTTGACTCCGAAAGATGAACTCAACAAAAACAATCTCCAACTGTCTTGAAAAAGAGCGTCTTTATGGAGAGTTCAAAGGGAAGCCAACACAGAGTTTGATCCATCACCTTTACATTAATTGGCCATCAGTCTAACAGAACTCCAACCATTAGTCTTCAAGGTTGTTTTGGAATGGATAGAAGACGTATTCAGCCTGCACCTACATTATTCCCTCAGGAGCACCTCCTTATGTGTTCAACAGACAAGAAGGATAAACAGGTAAATGCCAAAAAAAAAATTCACCAAATAGCGCAACTACAAACCAAAGCCTCTAATGATTTTACACATATATTTAAGTCTGACTTTTTAAAACAAATTATGTGTCCATAAACTAAAAGGTCTAATTACTTTATATGTTATCATAGGTCTAATGACCTTAAATATATCCTAAGACATGAGTCAGAATATCAAAAAAATTCAACAGCCAAAGTTTATTAAAATAAGTCAGACATTGATTGGTTACAAAGGGTAACAAAATAAACTCATCAATAAGAACTTGTTGAAATAAGTTAAAGCTCAAATCGTTGTTGAGACAGACATACCTGGCAGCAAACACAAAAGAGGGACAAATAAAATGGGGACACAGGTGGTCTAATAAACATGTCTGTTTGCCCAAAGAATCCATAGAACTCTACCAAGCAATGGTCTTCCAAATGATGTTGGTGTCATCTGTGAATTCCACCAAAATCATTGTCAATGAATGAGACCATCACTCAGAAGCTGAAACTAAAATATTGAATTTATTACCTACGTAAGTCAGGGAGAGCCACGCTGGTCATATGAGACTTAAGTGAGCAAAATGATCATTGAGACAGACCTCTTTGAGCAAAGGTAACTACTGATTTGTTATGGAGTTTGGGAGAAGAGGCACGTGTGGGAAAATGTCAGCCTCAGAAATGCCTTTTTGCTGCTGGCAGACACTGGAACAGATTGGCATCAGCTTAGAAGTGCTCACTGGAGTAAGTCCACCAACAATTGACTGATTTTCAAGGCATCAGTTTGGCGCTGATTGGTTGGCCTTCAGAGATATGCTCAATGAAGCAAGTTGTCGTTGATTGATTTAAAGCCACTCGTGGTTTTCACTGCTTACTATGGCTATAAAATTGGCAGTATTTCCTTGAGAGTGTGGGGACTTTTCCTTCTCAGTCTCTGCCACAACCTCTTGATTTAGACTCACAAAGAATTAAAGGGAAATAGCATTACTAACTCCAGGTAGATCACGCCCATCTCATCCCCTTGCCTCTGTGACTAGCCACTGTTTCTCAAGAAAATGAAAGAGACATGGCTGGGCTTGCTTTCCACAGAACCATGCTGCTTGCTTTATTGCTTCCTGCAATCTCCAGGTGACTGTGGATTGTCTAATAACTTCTTTCTGCTTTTTGCTATGGTCTCAAGAACAACTGATGATAAAATAGGTAGTTTTTGGTTTCCTTTTTCAAAGGAAAAGTTTCTAACCTTTTTGTTCCTCTTAAACTTCAGCAGCTCTTCTTGGCTTCTTCTTAGTTGTGGTCTGTGCCTCTGCATTTGGGAGCCAAATGAATGAATATATAAAGTCAACAAATTCTGCTGATATGAATACGCCCAACTTTTCAAAACTTGGACTTGCTGGATGGGAGGCAGGACGTAGCCAGGCAAACACCTAAAAATGCACAGCTATGTTATTAATACCAAGGGAGTTATAGAGATATTAAGTACTAAGAGAATTCAGAAGTGAGAAAAACACAGAGTGATTAGTCAGGCTTCACAGAGAAGATGAAACTTAATCTGGATCTAAAATACCATTTGTATTTTAATAGGCAGAGAAGAGGGAGCATTAAACATGGATGGCAAAACATTTTAAGTCAAGGTGGGGATTTATTTTATATTTAAAGATAATGAAGAAGATTTCTGCTTCTAGTTACTAAGTCGAGAGTTGCGAGAGACCACTACCTTTTGTCTAACAACCAAACAGTATGAATAAGCTATACATGCATGTGAGCTAAACCTTCACTCTAGAAAATGGCCAGCCATTCACAGAAGAGAAGAGACTTGTGGCTGCTCTTCTCCCTGGCTGAGCAACAAGATGATAAATGCTCCAAGGGTCGGGGGTAAAGAGGAAACAGTCAAAACTTGAATAAACACTTAAAGATCACAGTGAACTGGAATGACAGAATTCCAGGATTCCCAGTCCCAGAGCAGATCTTGCACCTGTCTGCCCAGTCTTTGCACAGGTCTTCACTGAGTGCTCTGGGCAGTACACTAAAAGCTGGAGGCAGAACTGAGAGAGATTTTCCTGAGGCACACAGGGCCTCCTCCAAGTCTCTGAAAGATAGAGGAAGAGGAGGATGGCAATCCAAGGCACTAAACAATCTCAGCTGCAGAGAGCTGAGAAAAACTTCCCTACAGCATCCAGGAAAGTAGAGAGAAATCTTCTTAGGTACAAAATGTCTAGGGCAGGACTGTGGGGGAAAGTGAGGTATCTGGGACCCCAAAAAGCTAGAAGTGGATTATTAAAAAAGTGAGAGATCCTACCATTAGGAAAACTGGCAATTCAGCTATAATAAATAAAGAGCTCTCCTAACCTCAACAGTGGTCAGATTCTACAGAATCTGAATGCCCTGCAGAAGAGAATGCCCTGCGCCTGCCCCCAAAATATTTGAAGCCAGTGTTGAACTGAGTCAAAGCTGTAGTGGTGGCCAGTCCTAGCTAAACTGCCAATAGGACTGAGTCACCACCTCACTCTATCAGCCTGAAATAAGGAAGAACACGCCCATTTCTGGAAATATTCTCTTTACTTCAGTTTCTATTGTTCTTTTATACGAAATACCAAGCATACATCAAAAATTGTAAGGCACACAAAGAAGCAAAAGAAAATATATGATCCACAGACAAAAAATAATCAACAGAAGCAGACACAAACATGGTCCAGCATTTGAAGTCATCAGACATGAACTTTGAAATAACTATGATATATTGAAAAGATATCTGCACTCTCATGTTTACTGCAGCACTGCTCACAATAGCCAAGATTTGGAAGCATCTGAAGTATCTATCAGCAGACGAACGGATAAAGAAAATGTGGTACCTATACACAATGGAGCCATAAAAAAGAATGAGATTATGTCATCTGCAACAACATGGATGGACCTGGAGGTTATTATGTTAAGTGAAATCAGCCAGACACAGAGAGACAAATATCACATGTTCTCAATTGTGAGATCTAAAAATCTAAACAATTGAACTCATGGAGATAGAGAACAGAAGGATGGCTATCAGAGGTTGGGAAGGGTAATGAGAGGCTGTGGGGAATGGCAATGGTTAATAGGTAGACAAATAGAAAGAATGAATAAGATCTAACATTTGACAGGTCAACAGGGGGACAATTGTCAATAACAATTTAATTGTACATTTAAAAAATAACTAAAAGGGTAAAATTTGATTGTTTGTAAAGGATAACTGGTTGAGGGGAAGGATACCCCATTTTCCATGAATTTTCCATCACATGGAAATATTATGCATTACAGGCCTGTATCAAAACATTTCATATACCCCATAAATATATACACCTACTATGTACCCACAAAAATTAAAGAACAGATACTTTAAAAATCTAGTGGAAAAAATAGACAACATGTTAAACAGAGGATTTTAGCATATTTATGGAAACTATAAAGACCACAAGGAGGCCAGTCAGTTAAATCAGAGAAAACACATTTTCAAGGTTTTCATCTTTTGTTATTAGTTTTTTTCCCGTTAACTCAGGCTAGCTTCTTTATTTTATATACATAAAGAATATTTTTTAAAAGCAAAATTTTCTAACAAGCCAAAGAAAATTGTGTGTGCTAGATCTAAATTATCTTGGAACATAAATTAGAAACTTTTATTAGTCTCTAAGTAAAAGCAACATTTGAACTATGTCTATATCTAAGCTACTAAACATAGGCCAAACATGTAATCTCTGTAGATCTTTCTTATTTATTATAACTTGACTTCATTTATAAGGAATTGGTGGCTCATTTCTTTTCACATAAAATATATCATAAATGCACCAATTCTTTAAATGAGACTTTGCAGTCACATAGAGTTAACCTAGTTTGTCAAACCAACTCTTAAACAGATGGGTTTATTATTACATGCAAGTTCATCCTCTACTTCATTAATGACTAATATTTTTTAAAATGCTTTCCACTTTATTTTACTTTGAGATAAATTAAAGGGCAAGAAAGTCAACCACTGTCCTGGTTTTTACAGAAGAAAATCATGACTTTGCAATAATTAAATTCACTGAGCACACCAAAGATTAATTAATTGGCACCATTAAGTGAGGACCATGTTTTACTTCATTAAAGTCCAAACTTACTGATGGTAATATTCCAGGCCTGTGGTTCTTATGTCTTCTTAGCCTAAAGGCCTTAGGAAGTTTTATAACATGTCAGCCCTATGCTGATCTGTCAGATTTTCCTTCCAGAATTCACAAAGATGGGTTACATTTCACTGTGCATGTCTTTGCATGTACCATTCCTGAAAGGACCTGTTTAGTATTCATCCTAAAGCAAATCTGATGAAAAGTATGAAAAAAACACACACACAAAAATGCAAAACCTTTTTAAGAGACCAAACTAATCTTAGTATTTTAGTAATTGCCATATTGAAACGATTTCCACAAGAAGTTGACAATTGCCCTCAGAAGGATGCAGGAAAGAAAACAAAATATCTCCAGAAATAAGCTTGCCAACAAGTATACAAGATCAAAATAATTTTGCCAACTATCCCCAGACATGTTAGTATCATAAAACGTCTTTTGCTATTGCTTTCTATTTCACCTCCAAAATCACACCTCTCTTCTAATTATGCTTTGCTGATGCACGCCGCCAGCAAGTCCGGATCCACTCCACCACGGCTTCTACTGGGTGGCCACTGGCATCCTCTCTACAGTGAAGGTGAGCAGGAAAGGCAACAGTCTCCAAACACTTTTTTTTCCCTCCTGCCTGCCTTTCTGGGCTGCCACTCTACGAGAAGATCCTATATCCCATGCAATAAATGGAATTTCTCTCCAAAGCAACAATGTCTTAAAAAATAAATAAATAAAATAAATGGAATTTCTCTTCGGCTTTATGAAAACTGGAATTGACAGGAATCTCAGAAGTGCTCTAGAAATGGCTTGGGATGGCAGTAGGGGGGATGGCAGGAGTGATTTACAGAGAGAAAGGAGACAGGGACCACGACAGAGAAAGCCAGACAGCACAAGAAAAGAAAATAGTCTGTTCATTAAAATCAGACCAAAAACAATTTTTTCAATCTAAATTAGAGAGTGGTATTTTATTGGGAAAGAGGAAGGGGTGTTTACATTTTTCCACTGAAACATGTTTACTTAATGTCTGTATTATCCATAAAAACCATAATCACAACATGCTTTTAAGAGAGGACTGAACTATCAGCTACCAAGTATCAAATGGCTCTTCCTCTCTCCCTCAACACGAACATTCACCAACAGCATGGCATGTTTCTTTTTGTTGGCTTTTTTTGTTTTGAGAAAGAGAAGGGGAGGACCTCACACATTAACAGTCTAAGACTGGTCCTGAGTTTCATAAAGCCCGAGAGACTGACCAAAAATGTCCCTTTCTGTCCAGTCCTTTGTCACTGTGTCCAGCACTCCCATCTGCACACCCACTCCTTTTAAGACCCATCCATTTGCCCCGGGACATGGTAAATAGTCTTCCTCCTGCATCCCCTCTTCTCCCCTCACTGTAGCAATCCCACAACTGTCATTGAAGATTGGTTCTTGGTTCCAGACTTTCAAGGAAGGATGAGGGGCAGGGAGGGACAGGGAGAAGGAGGCAGTGAATGAGTGCAGCAGTAGGCTGAGCCTGGAACAGAACATTCTCGAACCTTCTCTTGCCTTTGGCTGAGGTGATAGGAACTCAGAGGGCTAACAGTGGGCCTTCATGCCTGAAAAATGAGAGTGCGAGACCCTCACAGATCATCTCTCTGTCCCCCTCTAGCACTCAAATTTCAACATTCTAGGACACTGCCTTTCACATGCACTTGCTCAAAATTTGACATTGACTGTAGGGTTGCTGGATTTAGCAAATAAAGATGTAGAATGCCCAGTTAAATTAGACTCAGATAAACAGCAAATAATTTTTTGGTAGAAGTATATCCTATGCACTATTTGGAACATACTTATTTAAAAAAAT
Organism: Cebus imitator; assembly: GCF_001604975.1. Classification (NCBI taxonomy): domain Eukaryota; kingdom Metazoa; phylum Chordata; class Mammalia; order Primates; family Cebidae; genus Cebus; species Cebus imitator. The sequence goes on from NW_016107721.1 coordinate 323,696, forward strand.
CATTCATTGTTTATCTGAAATTTTAACTGGGTGTCCTGCATTTTATCTGGCAACTCTGATTTAGTAGATAATTTATCAATTTTTGTTCACATAGCCACCACTTACTGAGCACTAATTATGAGCAGGGCCTGGGATTTATAAGAATCATTTGATGCTAACAGCCTTATGAGAGAAGTAAAGACAGCGGCTCCTAGGAGTGAAGTGGTAAGAGCAAGACACAAGTCCTGGCCCAGCTGTCTGCATGCTATTTATATGCAATAATTTAGCAATTGCTGCAACATTGATGATGCATCAAATATCTTTGGAACACATGGAACACTACTTGCCTTAAGAGAGGAGAATTGAGAATCAGAGGTGAGAGGGATAATTATTCTTTACTGTTTATCTTTCATCTCTACTCTTTGGATCTTTTTATTTTAGCAACATGTGTAACCTAAGCAATTTTTTAAATTGAAATAAAACTAAGCCCCAAATAAAGACTGGTTTAATTTACAATTTTGGTAAATAGACTTTTATCAACATTGGTGCTTTATCAGTAAGAGTGATGACACCACTATCATAAACATGTTGATGGTGTTTCTTTTTGTTGGGGATAGAGTCCCTCCTCACAGCATTGTCCCCAGTTACTCACAGACTGTAAAACACAGTCTTGCTATATGGGTAAACTACACATCTCAGGGGTTTGGCATACAGATTGTTTTGCCACACAGGTAATAAGCACAGTACCTGAGAGGTAGTTGTTTGATCCTCTCCCTTCTCCCACCCTCCACCCTCAAGTAATCCCAGCATCTGTCATTCCCCTCTTCGTGTCCACGTGTTCTCATGGTTTAGCTCTCATTTATGAGTGAGAACCTGCGATACTCATTTTACATGCAGTTTACCTCTATAACAAACCTGCACATGTATCCCTGAACCTAAAACAAAAGTTAAAAATAAATACATAAACACTGTCTCACTTTTCTGTGCAAGAACCCTACCCAGTTAATTAAGGAGAAAATGTCCACGTGCCTCAGACGCCGGGTTTTCTGTGAGCTTCGCTGCCTGTGTTTCTCCCGGAGGCAGAGAGCAACTTTCACTTGGATGAATAACTTACCCTAGGGAGCATTCTGTTCCCCAGACTGCCCGGGAGGCAAAGCAGAAAGCCTCCTCACAAGTCGTGGAGTCAATGGGAAGAACCTTGATCTCACCCCACTGACTCCACGGGGTCTCATTAGTGGTTCCAAATGTCAGATGTCCTGTACCCCCGCCCCCACCCAGTCCTAAAGGCCGAGACAGAAAGACTAAGGCTCAATGGATTCAGCTGTAAATTTTTAAGGATGAAAAAACATTTTCATGAAAATGCTATGGTAGCAAAGTTATTTTCCCCTAAGTAGACTTCAAGCCATGGTTCCTACTTTTCTCAGATAGACAAATCTGCACACAGAGAATAAATCAGTTTAAAAAAAAAAAAAAACCCTCTCTGCTTGGGACCTATTCTTCACAACTTTTGCAAATTCTCAACTATAATTCTCAAAAGCCAGGTTGTCAGCATTGCAAGAGAAGGTAGGCTAAGGAAAACAGGCGTTCTTTGAGGCATTCAGCTAGATGTGATTTGAAGCAGTCAGTGATAGGTGTGCATGCACAGCACACAATTAGCAGTTCCCTGCACAAGCTCCTCCTCCAGCACTAGGAAACCTCCAGGAGCTTGCAAAGGCTGGCCTCAGATGAGGCACCACAAGCAAGCTCCTTCCACTATCAATTGGTAAAAATTAAATGCCACCAATAAAAAGGGGAATAGTCAATGACTGCAAAAGCATCAAATGGCAAAATGACAATGAGCTTCTCATGTATATTATTCATAGCTCAGGCCAGCCTCAGTGGCTCATGTCTGTAATCCCAGAACTTTGGGAGGCCAAGGTGGATGGAGCACAAGGTCAGGAGTTCAAGACCAGTCTGGCCAAGATGTTGAAAGCCCATTTCCACTAAAAATACGTTAGCTGGGCGTGGTGGCCCACACCTATAATCCCAGCTACTTGGGAGGCTGAGGCAGGAGAATCACTTGAACCCGGGGAGCAGAGGTTGCAGTGAGCCAAGATCACGCCACTGCACTCCAGCCTGGGCGACAGAGTGAGACTGTGTCTCAAAAATAAAAATTACAAATTAAAATTTAAAAAAATTATAGCTCAGAGTACGGAGAATTCAGGAAAGAGAAGGAAAGTTAGCACTTTCTCTAAAACAACTGGACAAGAGAAATTGTGTAAAAAAGCAGAGAAATATGGACCACAGTGCCCTGCATTAGCATCCAGGCTGACCTGATGATGTCAGTGGCACCATCTGGGAAATAAGAGATGTGGTGCCAACCTGAAATAAACAAAGGGTTCAGAATCCAGTTATAAAAATGTTATTCAAGGGAAAAACTGTGAATAGCCATTTGAGAGACAGACTCCAGAAAAACGGAATGAGTGTTCCAAAGTTAAAAGTTGAGTTCTAAAAAAAAAATAAAAAAAATTTAAAAAAAAAAGTTGAGTTCTTGCTTATACAGGCAGAAAACAAAGAAATCTGATAGGACAACAACATTTTTCTATACAAGGCTAGTTTATGAGTGACAACAATTTAATTACAGCCTGTTTTCCTTTCTGTACAACTTGTTTTCATCTCCTTTTCAATTTATTTTTTAAAATAATCCCAACTTTTATTTTAGATTCAGTGGGTATGTGCAAGTTTGTTACATGAGTCTATTGGGTGATGCTGAGGTTTGGAGTATGAACATTCCTGTCACCCAGGTAGTGAGCACAATACCCAACAGTTTTTCAGCTCTTGCCCCTCTTCCTGTCTTCCTCTCCAGTGTCTGCTGTTCCCATCTTTATGTCCATGTGTACCCAATGTTTAGCTCCCACTTATAAGTGAGAACATGAAGTATTTGCTTTTCTTTTTTNTTGAGACAGAGTCTTGCTCTGTCACCCAGGCGGGAGTGCAGTGGTGCAATCTCGGCTCACTACAACATCCACCTCCTGGATTCAAGCCATTCTCCTGCCTCAGCCTCCCCAGTAGCTGGGGTTACAGGCACACACCACCATGCCCGGCTAATTTTGGTATTTTTAGCACAGACAGGGTTTCACCGTATTAACCAGGCTGGTCTCAAACTCCTGATCTCATGATCCACCTGCCTCAGCCTCCCAAAGTACTGGGATTACAGGCATGAGCCACTGCCTTGCTTTTCTCTTCTTGCATTAATTTGCTTAGGATAATGGCCTGCAGGTGCATCCATGTTGCTGCAAAGGACATGATTTCATTCTCGTTATTGCTGTGCAGTATTCCATGGTGTATATGTACCACGTTTTCTTTATCTAGTCCACCACTGATGGGTATCTAGGCTGATGCCCTGTCTTTGCTCGTCTGAATAGTGATGTGATGAAGAGTATATTTAACATTCCATCTTCAGATAAAGTGATAGCCATAAACTCTTTGCATAAGAAAGGTAGGAGAAGGTAATCTAAAAAGAAGAGATCAAAAGCAAAGAAGGAAAGGGTCTTCCCTGTTACCCTTCAGTCATTTACAACATTTTATAAAACAATGCAGTTAGGGAGAAGGCTAATCTATAATCAGAGAAACAAAGGTTACCAGCTGCCTACCTTACAGCTGCCTGTCATGTGACTCAGGCCCCATAATCACATTCCTTTAAGGCTCAAAATACTTTAGAGTTCCAACAGCTTAGATTTTAAATTGCTTTTTTTTTACACTGGGTTCGTTCTTGCTATTTCTGAAATGAAATCATACAAGAGCAGGAGCATTGCTTCATTCACAGGAAAATCTCCAACTCCTAAAACAGCATCTGACACATGGTATAGGGCACCAGAAAATATGTGCTGAACTACTGGATGTATCCTTTTATTGGCTGAGCACTCGACAGGCACCTGGGAGTTTTGCTGAGTGATGTGTATACCAACAATGAACTGGACAAACAGAATGTGGTCTATGCGTACAATGGAATATTCTTTGGCCATAAAAAGTAATGAAATGTTGTTACATGCTACAACATGGATGAACCTTGAAAACATGATGCTAAGTAAAAGACGTGAGCATAAAAGGCCACACATTGTATGATTTCATTTCAGTGAATTGTCCAGAATAAGCAAACCCATAAAGGTGGAAAGCAGATAAGTGGTTACCAGGGGCTGGGGGATTTGGGGGTTAGGGAGGGTGAGGAGATGGGAAGTAATAGTTAAAGATGATAAAGTTTTTGGAGGGGATGATGAAAATGTTCTAAAATTGATCATGGTAATGGTTGCACACCTCTCTGAATAGACTGAAAATCATTAAATTGTATATTTTTAAATGGATGAATTGTAAAGTATGAAAATTACATCTCAATAAAGCTATTATAAAAGTAAATCTAACTTCACATCAACATCATAATTCTGCCTTCTTTATGCCTCACTTCCCATCAAATTGCCTTTTCCAGGAAAAATAACTAATAGAAATGCTAATAAAAACACATTTCTTCAATTATTCTCCATTTTTTCTGAAGAAATCCTCATAAAGCATCAGACAACCCCATCAGACAATGGGGCCCATTGTCTTAGGTGAGTCAGTTTTCAACATCCTCCTCTTCCTCTTCATCTGAAGGGCTGGAGCTGGACTAACCTCTCAAAGAGAAGGATGATATATTAGTACCCGACTGTTGCCAAAGAAAACATGGACTATAAGTGCAAGTCTTATCAGTCTTAGGAATCAAGATTTCCCTGGTCAGAGAAAGAGTTATCATTTTAGGCAGCAGAAATTTTGATTTGATTTGCAACCCAGTTGGAGACCAAGTGATAAAATGTTGTTAACTCACATCACCAGCTGTTTTCAAAATAAGTAAAATCAAACCAACACATGAGTTATTGTAAAAGAAGGCAGAGTGATTCTTAAGTTTAAACCCCTGCTAGATTTTGAAATTCTCTGAGCTCCTCCATTCCCCCATAACGTTTACAAATGTCTAGCTGAGGTCCAGACAATCCAGAATGATGGCTTCACTTCGTCCCCTTTCTTCTTACTCCCCGACTCTCAATCTACAGACATGAACCAACCTCATAGGTCCCTGAGAGGACAAGGCCCTGGCAGTGCCACAAGCACTCTGCATTTTCAGAGAGTATCTTTGGGTCAAAATGCAAAGAGTAGCATGTTCTCCTCTGAAGAAGCCATAGCTTCTGGCTGTCCTCTCGAAGCTCCAAAGTGGTTTCTCACTGGAGATACAGATTTCTGCAACAAGACCATTCAGCTTTACTGACCTGCAGAAAATCATTGTCTTTAGTACTAAAAGGAAAAAAAAAAAACTATTTTATGTTTTCTTCCCCTATTTTTGAAGGAAAGCATAGCTTATTTTTTTCTCCATAGACGATGGGAGAGGAGTCAAAAAAAGTTGAAAGAGTTGGGGAAACCTTCAGCTCCAAAACATTCCCATTGCTCAGCACTCAGTAGTGAGTGCTCAGGGAAACAGCTGGAGTCACACCTAGGCCATGGTACAGCAGATGGTATCATCGTATCTCCTCCAGTATGAGCATCCCTGAGAGCCAGCCATGGGCTCAGCTCTGTGCTGGACACGAGAGATACCATGTGCTTACCACCAGGCCTGCTCCAGTATGTTCATGAAAATTCCAAACTGTGGTTCATGATATAGCATTAGAGCAGAGCTTCTCAACCTCAGTACTCCTGACACTCTGGGCCGGAGAGATCTCCATAGTGGGGGCTTCCTGTGCACACAGCGGGTATAGGAGCAGCCCTGGCCTCTGTACACTGAGCATCAGTAGTAGCTCCTGAGTTGTGACAACCAAAAATGTCTCTATCCCTGGGGTGGCAGGGGAAACCACACTGTATAAGAGCTATAATCAGAGTAATGTGAAGTTCTTGAAGGGTTGAAAACAGTTCAATTCAAGGGGTGGAAGCAACCCCTTTACAACACAGGAAGTAAACCCCTGTGGGGCCTTACTCACAGGCTTATAGAGCACACAGAATGAGATGCAAACAAAAGATGCTTATGGCTGACGCTAAGAGAAACTGCAAAGAAAAGACGAGGGTTGTACTGAAAAGCCACAGGAACAGAAAGGAATTTTAACAAGCAACTCAGAGCAACTAGATAGGGCAGGGAAGTTCATATTGTCAACAGCATTAGGTGATGTCAAGTCTACTGTCTGGCATGGGCTTAGCTACACCTTGGTGACAGTCCAGAGCCAGGGATGCAGGGATTGCTCCCATGAGTGGGAGACTGGGTTGGGAAACTGTTAAGCTTTCTTTTCTTACCAATTTTGTTTCACATGGCACTTCCCACCCCAACCAAACCAAACCTTCATGCTGCTTCAGGTTGGGAGGAGCCAAGTTCCAGATGCAGTGAATCTCTACCTGTGTGGACTGAGATATGTTCAGAGGTGAGCCCAGAGCAGGTAAAGTGGACTGGGGAGAACTTCGGAGGATGCTCATGACCAGGAGCAATCCCACTCCCTGTAAGCTCCATGTCCAGAGACTCACAGCAACTAAGACCAACACAGCTCTCAGAAGAAAGAAGGTCAGAATGTCATGTTCAATTTTACATTCAGTGCCTGGAATCTTTTCTTCACAACTGAAATGAAATGAGCTGAAGGAGGTGAATCCATGCATTAATCTTCAGCTCACAGAGGAAATACCTAAGGAGCAAGATAAGTGCCTGCTCTCCTCCCAGTCCGCCTCCCAGGGCAGCTGAACAAATGTTTGCTGCACAAAGCCTGGTGCTGGATTAAAGGAGTGGTTTAATTCATTCCCAGGAACACGCAAGAGATCTACATCTCTGATCTCCAGGGTAGCGAAATGAGGTGGTGAATGATAAGGGCATAATTTAGCCAGCTCAATGAATAAATAATCATTGCAGCACCAGGTAATTAAATTAATTTGTCTCATGGACATGATTCCCCGACTCTCCGCTAACAAAGTTGCCTTTCTAGATTTGACTTTTACTGTTGGATATTCTTTGGATGCTAAAGTAAGTTCTTAGCTTCCTATTCTCAGAGGGCTCCCCTGGAAAGGGCATGAAGAATAAAAGACAGACTTTCCATTCTTCACCCGATGCTTCCAACCCCACCAGGTCCATGAGTGGGATGTAGACACCATCACAGTTCCACGTTTTTATACCTTCCTGCTGTCTCTTCTAATTTTCTTCTCTGCCTTTCTGAGCTAAAACTGTAACCAAAAAAATTGTTGGGAAAGGGATGGAGGAAAGAGGGACCAGGTATAAAGGCTACTTTCATAAATTAGAGCTTTAATATAATATACAGACCGTGTTCATAAAACCTCAAAGACCTACCTTATGTAGAGATCAGGACAAAATTAGAAGAGTAAGAAAAAAAAAAAGTCTGTTTAAGTAATTATCTTTTTTTTATTTTAAGACCAGAGACTCAAGAAGGACATCATTGGATTTTTTTGCCACGATCCAGAAAGAAAGGTACCCTCAGTTAACCACAAATCAGGCGTCTCTGAAAAAGCCATTGCCGTGGACTGCCAGACAGACAATGACAAGACACATACCTTCTGGTATGTGAGCCATGGGCCATGTGAGCCTCTAGCCTAGCACTTCCCATCCTTCATTCTAGTTAGTTGGACCCATGCTCTCTGAGCCTTTCCTAAAAGGCAGAGGATCGGCTACAAAATCTCTGCAGCGCTCCCCACTCTCACATTCTATGAACCTATAAACCAATGGAACATCCAGATTGTGTGAGCCAAAGGCATGAGTGCCCGTTCCTCCCTGGTCTTGAAATTGTGATGATCCTCGTAGCTCCTGGTGTGCTCAAGGCATGGGACTCCCAGGAAAAGCTGCGAGAGGACTGCTAAGACAGCAGCTCAGCATCTGCTAAGCCTCCCCCTCTCTCTGTCAACGCTGTCCTGGGAAGCTGAGGTGGAGGAAGGAGCCACCCGTGGACAGACCCCAGCCCAGGCTGGTGGTGGTAACCTCACTCCAGAAAACAGAGTCAATGTCTAGAGTTAGGAGCCAAGAGGCAGAAGTCATGTTTTGCTCTTCCCTGAGCGGGCCACTCCAGGTGGAGCAGAGGGCAGGGCCTGGGCATTGGGACTACCTCTGCGGGGTCAGGGTAGAAATTGTTAAATCAAGTTTAGATTAAAAAAAACTGCCTCCTTACGTGTTTTAAGTTCAGCCTAAGGGTTTCTCTGTACACACTGCACTATAACCTTACTGGAAGTGTACACAGACCGTAACCTACTCCTGTGCCAATCACTGCGTTTTGGCCAATCAAAGAAGGCCAAGTGTTCAAACTGTATTCAAATAACAAACGCTGAGCTGTAACCAATCCAACTGTCTCTTTACCTCATTTCCATTTTTTGGACATCACTCTCCTTTTTCTGTCCATAAATCTTCCACCTTCCTTCCCATCAACCAGCTTCCTCCTGGAGACGTCCACAGTCCACCTTCTGTTGTCACCTTCTCTGTCAGTGACTGCACTAGGTCTCCCAAGTTTATTCCCAGCAGGTTCCCAGGCCACAAATCTGAGGGAACATCTTCTGGGAACAAGATGTCCCATGTTCCCAGAAGCAAATTTGCTAACTAGTTATGAAACTCCTACCTTTAGAATGCTTCTACACTGTTGGTGGGAGTGTAAATTAGTTCAACCATTGTGAAAGACAAGGTGATGATTCCCCCCAAAGACCTAAAAACAGAAATACCATTCAACCCAGCAATCCCAATACTTGGTCTACACCCAAAGAAATATAAACAATTCTGCCAAAGACACATACATGCATGTGTATGGTCATTGCAGCACATGGATCAGAATGTCAGCCAAAAATGGTTTTTAAATTATGCAATGAAAAATCATTTCCTGACCAAGCACCAATTTCAGGCAAAACCCAGGATATCACTGCAAAAGAGCTTCAGTTAACAAAGTACTTGTCTCTCAAGATTTTTCATGTTCCCAGAAGCAAATTTGCTAACTAGTTATGAAACTCCTACCTTTAGAATGCTTCTACACTGTTGGTGGAGTGTAAATTAGTCCAATCATTGTGAAAGACAGGGTGACGATTCCCCAAAGACCTAAAAACAGAAATACTATTCAACCCAGCAATCCCATTACTGGATGTATATACCCAAAGGAATATAAACAATTTGCCATAAAGACACATACAGGCATGTGTACGTTTATTGTAGCACTATTCACAATAGCAAAGACATGGAATCAAACTGAATGCCCATCAATCCATCAATGATAGACTGGATAAAGAAAATGTGTGTGTGTGTGTACGTGTGTGTGTGTGTGTGTGTTTGTATACATATATATATATATATATATATATATAATGGAATACTATGCAGCCATAAAAAAGAATGAGATCATGTCCTTTGCAGAAACACCAGTGGAGCTGGAGACCATTATCCTTAGTAAACTTATGCAAGAACAGAAAACCAACCACTGCATGTTCTCATTTATAAGTGGGAGCTAAATGATAAGAACACACGGATACATCAAGGGGAAGGACAGCCACTGAGGCCTACCTGAGGGTGGAGGTAGGGGGGAGGTAGAGGATCAGGAAGAATAACTAATGGATACCAGGCTTAATACCTGGGTGACAATATAGTCTGTACAACAAACCCCTGTGACACGTTTTACCTGTGTAACTTGCATATGTACCCCTGAACTTAAAACAAAAATTAAATTAGAAAAAAAAAGAACCTGATGCCTTTAAAGAATACATTCAGTCTGTCCTTTAGGCTTTCTAGGAATGGGCCAGAAATAGTCTCCATGGTCTGGGTGAGTGGTTTCCAATCCCCACTGCATGTCAGATACAGGGATGAGTTATAAACTACTGATGTGCAGGACCTATCCAGCCATGAAAACAGTGTCTAGGCAAACGATTGGATTTAAAATTCATCTGATTTCAGTTCTCCAAGGAAACCTATAGATTCCAGGATCATTGACTATAAATCAAACAAAGCAAGTAAACACACACAGATTATATATATGGTGTTAAATATCATGTCTTGAATATTTGTCATGAACCCAGAACTGTGCCAAGTGGTATGGAGTATGCATTAAAAATATTGCCTTCGTCCCTGAGAGGTCTGAAGAAAAAAAAGAAAAAATACATATATTCCCCACCACAGGGCCTATGACCTTACCTGCAGAAAGACTTAAAGGACTATCTCTGTCCTTCAAAAATGGTAAGGTCTAGTTTGAGTAGAATCATGAAGACTATAACCATTCTTGAATAAAAAATGTCTGGAAGGTAAAATTATTTAAAGAAGAAAAGAGTCTTATTCAGAAAAATTTATTCTTAGACAAAAAATTATGACAAGAATAAATAAAAGAAAATGAATAAAAATCTGTTTTCTTTTTTTCCTCTGCAATTCGAGGATCCTACCCCTAGGTTTGTGATACTCTAAAACATTTTAAATAATATACAGGGGTGTCATCCCTAGCCACACAAAATGTAGCTTCAGTTCATTTAAAGATTTAAAATGAGTAGATCACCTAAGGATAGGCTCAGGAGAGACAAGAACAAAACACAGCCACAAAATCAAACGAACCAATGATGTCAGCTCTGAAAATACTAGAATCCTGCTATTTTTTTTATGATAAATGGCACATTTGCAATGAGACCTGGGCTGGCGGGCAGCTTTCCTAACTCCATCAAAGACCACCACCTGGGGAAGAAACCCTTTACCAATGGTTAGTTATGGGATCATCAAAGGAATGTCATATGACGTCCTTTTAAGAGCTGAGCGTTGAGTGTGTTGAGATGGAAGTATTCATTGTGCTTGGAAAAGCAGCCATTCATGATCTTCCATTTCTCTTATCCATTTAGAAATCCAAATATACCTGCACATTTATTTTTAGACTTCCTGTTTTACACCTAAAAGCCTCTTAACTAACCTATTAATCACAGACTTTATTTATATGTCTGCAATGTGTGTACTGGTTTTCTTCCAAATGCTAAGCTGCCTCCAGCCCCTGGGTTCTTGAGAATCTCTGGGAAGCCAGTCATGAGCCAGAACGATAAGGGTACTGGCTCCCCAAGGCCTTTGCCTGAACACCTTTTGGCACACACTGGCTTGCAGTTTGGGTCTTAAAGCTACGCAAACTACAAACCCCACTCCTGTTCCGTTAGGATCACATTCCAACTCCAAAAGCCACATTAATGGAACAGAGAATTGCACATTGCTTTGGTTTTTCCTACTTTGAATTCTTTTCCTGTGATCTTACGCATGGAATGTGAAAACCAAGGATAATGTCCGTTACAACTGTAACTGCAATACTTGGGATCAAAGAAATTCAAGAAAGTTCTGTCTCAACAAAACTTTGCTTTAAAATACGTAAGCACACATGCATGTACATGTGTGCACACATGTGGACACACACCCACACACTTTAATGCCTCGGATGCAGGTAGAATAGAAATCAGGCAGTTTGCGAGTCAACCAGTTTCTGTTTCCACCGACTGCGCACACATTTCCATTGAATGACAAGGGACAAGAACTAGCTCTCTCTTTCGCATTTACCCAGCTGCTTTTATCTTGGAATTTAAAAGCAACTTCATCACATGAATTAGGCTTCACAGCAGTGCTGCAATATCTTTTGAATTTTCTGGAGCCAGAACAAATGGAAGTTGTACCCCAAGATCATTCTTGGGGTCCTCCAAGCAAATTAATTTTATATAAAACTTAGACTAAATTAGAAAATTATTTCAAAAGGATCACATATCTCCAAACAATGGAAAAGACATAAAAAGAAGCAGGAGTATATCAAAAGGGACAAAAATAAAAGCTGCCCTTAGAAGTCCTATCTCCAAATTTGAGGCATTTTTGTTCTACAATATTGCTTACTTTTTTGGAATATGCTTTAAAACAGTTATCTGAATTCCTAAGTGATAGGTTCCTTTCAGGCTAACAGCAGGAGTTCTGTTTGTGAATTCAATACACAACCAGGGCCACATCTGCTTTTATGTTTATAGCATAAAAGTAGTTTATCAACTACTCTGACTGCATTATCAACTTAGTAATGGAGAAAAATGCTACTAGATTCAAAGACTTCCAAAGTGAATACGAGCCCATCATATTACCTTAAAAATCATGAAGAGTTTCTGTTTCATCATTTCAGTTCTTTGAGTTTAAATCCTGTCTCAGGCACAGAGCAATGCCCATAGCAAGAATGAGTACTTGGGAAATTAATTCATAGGACATCTCTTTCTTGTTATGAAAAGTTATCTTGTCTTTAATGACATGACACACTAACTCTTGGCTCCAAGCATGCTTTGTTGGCAACATCTTTAAGACCCATTTATCCCTGGTGTTCCATTATTGGAATGCTAATCATGTGGGAATTGTTTATATCCTACTGCTCAAGGTCATCCCCAAGGTCTGATTACAAAAATTCAAAAAATTTCAACCTCAGGCATAAATGGGTTAATCAAGTGGTATGACTTTGCTGCCCACAATGTAACTGTAAACTTGAAATGGGATCCCCGAATACCCACAAGAAGCTATTAAGAACCATTTCAGGCCAGCTGCGGTGGCTCACACCTATAATCCCAGCATTTTGGGAGACGGAGGCAGGTGGATCACCTGAGGTCAGGAGTTTGAGACCAGCCTGATCAACATGGAGAAATCCCGTCTCTATTAAAAATACAAAATTAGCCAGGCATGGTGGCATATACCTGTAATCCAGCTACTTGGGAGGCTGAGGCAGGAGAATCCCTTGAGCCCAGGAGGCGGAAGTTGCAGGGAGCTTTGATCACACCACTGCACTCCAGCCTGCGCAACAACAGCAAAACTCTGTCTCAAAAGAACCATTTCAGAGCCTTCACTCGGGGCCTCTGTTCTGCCTTCCCAGCAGGCTCTGGTCAGTTCATCTGCTAGCCATTGCTTAGATCCAAGCTGGGCATTTTATCTATGTATATCTCAAATGACATTTGCCAGAGAAATGCAAGGGGGAAAAGCCTTCCTGCTCTCATCCTCCCTTTCTGGAAGTTGGCTCACTTAGAATATTGTTTCCTGATCCTTCCAAAAAGCTAAAACCCCAGAGGCACTTAACAATTAAAAGGGACCAGAGGCATTTGGTTGGAACATGGACATCATGCATAAAATCTAACTGTTCTTTCTCCTGGTCCCCATATGGTTAACATTGCCTAAGTAAAAATGCAAATTGCCATGCAGTTTAATCTGTGCAGGATTCTTACCTTTGTGCAATTAAAAGAGAATAAATTACGAAGTTTTTATTCTTCCCTCACTGCCCCCACCGAAAAAAGTAAGAACATTAAAGCCACCAAGAGACTTCAAGTTCACACTGAATTCCTCTGAGCTAGGAGATGTAGATCATGAGCAGTCACATTTCCTTTACAGGGAATTCAGGCAAGATCAAATTAGGTTATCTGGTTTTCATAGCTCCCAGAGGTCACCATTTTGTTCAGTATCAACAAGTCCAGAACTTATTATGACAACAAGTTCAGTCTATTTCCACAATATTACTTCCTTAACGTGTAAATACTGGCCAAGCAAGCTGACCATCACATTAGCCAAGCAACAGGTCAGTTGCCCACCCCACCTCTCCCACCTAGCATGTTCCCTTTAAGAAAACTTGGCTGGGCACAGTGGCTCATGCCTGTAATCCCCATACTTTGGGAGGCCAAGGCAGGCAGATCACCTGAGGTCAGGAGTTCAAGACCAGCCTGGCCAACATGGTGAAAGCCCATCTCTACTAAAAATACAAAAATTAGCTGGGTATGGTGGCAGGCATCTGTTTATTTATCAGCTATTCAGGAGGCTGAGGCAGGAGAATTGCTTGAACCCAGCAGGCAGCAGTTGCAGTGATCCAAGATCACGCCACTGCACTCCAGCATGGGTGACACAGATTCCATTTCAAACAAACAAACAAAAATTTTGCTGCTGCATGTACCAGATGGATATGTGCTAGGTGGATACCACTTGAATTGGGCCTGCTGACAGATCTCCTGAATTTTTTTTTTTTTTTGAGACAGAGTTTTGCTCTTGCTGCCCAGGCTGGGGTGCAATGGCACAATCTCAGCTCGCTGCAGCCTCCACCTCCCAGGTTCAAGAAATTCTCCTGCCTCAGCCTACCAAGTACTGGGATACAGGCACCTGCCACCACGCCCAGCTAATTTTTTTTGCATTTTTAATAGATACAGGGTTTCACCATGTTGGCCAGGCTGGTTTGGAACTCCTGACGTCAAATAATCTGCCTGCCTCCGCCTCTCAAAGTGCTAGGATTATAGGCGTGAGCCACTGCGCCCAGCCCTGAATTTATAGATTAACCCCAATAATAAAGTAAAAATGGCCCCAATAATAAAGTAAGTAAATACTTATCATGCATAGTTTATAGATATTCTCTCATTTTTTCTTCACAACAATCCTACAAGATTGATACTCTCATTAGTCCCATTTCAGACAAGGAAACTAAGGCTCAGAGTGGTTAAACAAGTTGTCCACAGTTACACAGCAAGTAAAAAGGGAAGAACCAGGATTCAAACCCAGATCTCTTCGACCCCAAGGCCCTGCACTAGGACTCTCCTCTGCCTACCTTGACCCCCGCCCCATGTGCCCACAGGCATCCCTCAACTCTCCTCACACTTCCTTCTCGGCCTCCGAGTTCTGGAACGCCTGCTTCGCTTTTCCTAGAAGTAGCCTAGGCTCTTCCCAACTGCCACCCAGGTTCTGTGGCTGTGCTAGGCTATTGTGCATCCCAACCTGGCCTAGGCTCCAGAATGTTCCATGCTGTCTGCCTTGCGGGTCACAGTCCCACGTGTCCACCAGGACTCTGGATGCTCCGTCATAACTTATGTGAAATCCCTCGCAACATCCTGCAAAGAATACGGGCTTATCCCCATTTTACTAGAAATTGAAGATCCAAAGGATTAAGTGACTTCCATGGGTCACACAACTTATTTAGTGGCAATTTCTGGATTGGACCCCAGTAGTTGACCTTGAAAAGCCTTGTTTTCCCCATTATTCCATGGTACACAGTGCAGAGAATAAATCAACAACCAATTCAACAACTATGTATTGGTTGTTGATTTATTCTCTCCACTACAACGTTTTCCATTTGTAGTAATTTCTAGTTCAAAAGAAAAGGAAAAATTTCAAAAAGAATTTCCTCAGTTGTGGTAGCAAGCATCGCCACAATTCTCGGGGCTTCACACAACAGTAGTTTTGTTCTCACTGCTGCCAAGTCCACTGTGGGTTCATCTAGACCACTCTCCAAGGAAACTGCGCCTCACATGGTGGCTCAGTGCTGCACCCCCATATCAACCTGCTCTTCCATGGATGCCATGTCAGGGGAAAAGCTAAGAGAGATTGGAGAGGCAGCATGATCTAAGAGGTAACCTGAGTGATTTGAGAGACAACAAGGTCATACAGCTAAAAAATGGCACATTCAGGACACAAATCCAGGTTTATCTACCTCTAGAATCTGAGTTCTTCTCAAGAGAGATGTACCTATTTTATATACCATGACGGTTCTACATAAACAAGAGGCACTTACTGCACATTGGCTGGCACCTCTGCTGTGCTTGATGGGCCTTGCTGACTTGTCTGGGGGTTGGCTGGCTGACAGCTGATCTTGGCTGGCTTCTGTTGGGATGACTTGCTTCTGCTCCACATGCCTCTCCTCCTCCAGGAGGCTAGCCTGGGCATTTTTCATAGCAACAGCAGAGGCGACAGGGCAGGCCAACCCAAAGCAACCCATATGGCTGAACCCAGAGTCAGGGCCAAGAGGAATGGACGTACTGCAATGTAATATTGCAAAGATAGTAGAATTAGTCCAGGGACATGCAAAGTTTTTCTGTGAAAGGCCATTTGGTAAGTATTTCTGACTTTGTGGACTATACTATATCTGCCTCAACTACCCAACTCTGTGATTGCAGCATGAAAGCAGCCATAGATGATAAGTAAACTGATGAGTGTGTTCCAATAAAACTTTACTTTAAAAAACTGGCAGCAGGCCTGATTTTCTCTGAGGGCCATAGTTTGCCAACCCCTGAATTAGGACTGTCATTGCACCTTCCACAGAGGCCTCTCATCCTATTTCTGGAACTCTCTGGTTGTACATTCTTGATGATGTCACCTTTCTTCTTGTCTGAACTTAATGTTTTTAATTTATAAAGTGAAGAGGGTCAAGTAATTTTTTTAGAAGTATAAAATTCTTACATTGACAGTCCAAATTATATTATCATGTAAACCAAATGATATATCCTGGGGCCTAGTGTAAGAGATTATTCTCAGCCTGTTAATAGAATATTGTGTTTGTCCTTAGTATTAGTGCTCATCTGCACAGGCCAAAATTCTACCACTTTTATTTGAACAAGATTTGTCATGCAAAAAACAATGACTACTAGCAATATAATCTTAGCTCCATCAAAGTCAAATAGATTTCTCCATTCATCCAAGCAGGAAGTGAGCCAGATATATGGAATGAAAAACAAACTAACATTTTTAATGACAAATGGGTAGCAAAGCTTTATTGATTAAGAGAATAAGAAATGAAATACTAGGGAATAAACACTGGGTGAAATCAATGAAGGTCAAAAAGGAACATACAATTAGCTGATCTATGAAGATAAGCTATAGTTGAGGGACACTAAAAAACAGGAAGCAGGTATCCACAGGGAGCATGGTATTTAACTGAAGATTATTCTGTTTATCATCGTTTCTTTTATTAGCACCTCAATAGCATGTAATTCAGTGCCCTGCAATATCACAGGAGGATATTTTTGCTTTTTTCTTCTCCATTAATCTTCCTGCCAGGCTGTTGCCAGAATTACAAGTAAAAATATTTATGTTAATAGCTACTTCAACGAGAAAATGCATGTGAAATAACTCTGCACCTATACTTAAAACCAGGGCAACATGCAGGAGTTTGCAGATATCAAGGGGTCAATTTCTGCCCCCAGGGGACATTTGGTGATGTTTGGAGATATTTTTGATTAGCACAACTGGGGAGCGCTATTAGCATCTAGTGGGTAAAGGCCAGGGATGATGTGAAACATCCTACAATGCACAGGAAGGAGGCAACCAGCAAGAAATTACATGGACTAAAGTCTCAACAACTTCAAGGTAGAGAAACCTGCTTTTCATAGATGAAAAAAACATAAGCTCAGATTGACAGCAACTTTTCAATCACTGGAAACTCCAAATCATGGTCATACATCACACAAAAGGGACATGCATTTTAGACCATCCCGAGGGACTTTATTTTGTAGCCTAGCAACATTTCAAGGCAGGTATGTGGTGTCAAAAGATTCTGCAGAAGTGCCAGAGGAAAGCACCATTCCAAAAAACAGGACACAATTCCAAAACCTGGCCCAGAAATGGTAAATGGCCCCAAATACTGAGCAACTCATTTGGATTAATACAGTGATTTTAGGTATATTAATAAAATGTCTTTACCATGTAAAACAAAAATCATTTCTTTACAACCTACATTGTGGATACTTTCTGAACCAAACCACAACATATGTGGCAAGAATCATCTCGTTTGAATTGTGTCTTGACAATCACATGCAACATCAGCTTTTACTGTAACTTGTCATGATGTATCTCCAACAGGCTGTAATTTATCAGCAGGTCAAAGAGCTGGAAAATTAATATCTGTTTAGCTAAATAGATCACATCTGTTAGCAAACTTGTCCCAATAATTTGACATCACGGTTTATGATATATGCAGACCAAGGTCATTTACCACTTGGATTATTTCTAGAACTCACAGTCTTGTTCTCTGAATGTGTGTGTGCTTGCACATGTGCACACATTTATGTGAACTCTTTGAAATGTTTTTTCATACATGTTTAAAGAAATAAGTGAAGTGAGTGCTAAATCACCTCTGCAACTTTCTTTGGATTTTTGTACTTCCACCTAGACAGCAATTGTCATTTCCACTTCAATTCATTCCTAAACTGCCTCCAGTGATAGGTTTTCTGCAAAGCACAGGAGAATGTTGAAGATAAGTTCCAGGGCCTGAGAAAAATTCCCACAAATAAACCTTAGCCCTTCATTAACTGCAAAAGAGCTTTCCAGCCCTACTTCGGGGGCTCCACCGAGCAAAAGTGTGCATAGGAGTAGTGATGAGCAAAATTTGCGGAGTCAGGTCAACCCAGGTTCAAAACCCACCTTGACCACGTCCTGTCTGGGACCTCAAGCAAGTAGCACAACTCCCTGATCCTCAGCCCCATACGTGGAAAGTAGAGATAAAATTACTCATCTCCAATTTGCACACCCATGTTCATAGCATCATTATTCACAATAGCTAAAACTTGGAAGCAACCCAAATGTCCATCAACAGCTGAATGGATAAACAAAATGTGGTGTACACATATGATATGGTTTGGTTGTGTCCCCACCCAAATCTCATCTTGAATTGTAACTCCCATAATTCCCACATGTTGTGGGAGGGACCCAGTGGGACATAATTGAATCAGGGAGGTAGTTTCCCCCATATTGTTCTTGTGGTAGTGAATAAGTCTCCCAAAATCTGATGGTTTTATAATGGGAAACCTCTTTCGCTTGGTTCTCACTCTCTCTTTGCTGCCACCACATAAGACGTGCCTTTGCTCCTCCTTTGCCTTCCACCATGATTGTGAGGCCTCCCCAGCCACGTGGAACTGTGAGTCCATTAAGCATCTTTCTTTTATAAATTACCAGTCTTGGGTATGTCTTTATCAGCAGCATGAAAATGGGCTAATACAACACACAATGGAATATTATTCAGCCTTAAAAAGAAAGAAAATCCTGATATATTCTACAACATGGAATTATGAGGATATTATGCTCAATGAAATAAGCCAGCCACAAAAAGACAAATACTGCAGGAGTCCACTTATACAAAGTACCTAAAGTAGACAAATTCATAGAAACAGCAAGTAGAGGGGTGGTTACCAGGGGATAGGGAGGGAAGGGAATGGGCAGTTTTTGTTTAACGAGTCTAAGGTTTCAGATTTGCAAGATGAAAAACTTCAGCAGAACAGCTGCATGACAATGTGAATATACTTAAAACATGACTGAACTATATACCTAAAAATTGTTAGAATGGTAAATTTTTGAAACAAACATGAAGATGACGCTCTTCAATCCCACACTTAACAGAAGGGAAACTGAAGCTTATGAATAGGAAGTTACCTAAAAATGACTGTACCAATTTATAACTATGTCTTTTGGCTCACTATTGACCAACCCAGCACTGCCTAGTGGTACCTGGAAGGAAAGTCAACTCTTGTCCTTTTGTAGCTTCCAACTTTCCAGAGCTTGCCCCTGAGAAACCAATCTCTTCTCAGCCAGCCCTTCACTGCAACTTGAATTTATGGTTCTATAAAAATAAAATCCATTTGGGAAATGTTTGCCTTTTCCTTCTGACATAACTGGGGCATGAGATACTGGAAAGTTCAAGCTAAGAAGGATTTCTCATGCCCTAAACCCAGACTCACCAAGACCTCTACAACTTCAACCCCACCTAACACCTCAAACATCACCCTGTGCCCAAATTTCATGTAGTGTTAATTCTAACAAGCATCATGTGATCTTTTCCTTGCAACTGACAAGAGGGTGGGTACTGTAACTGATTACAGCTCTTTGGGGTCATCATGTGCTGAACCCAGCTTATGCACCTCCCCAGACCTTCCAACCTCCCTCCCTGCCCATCCACCTCCTCTTCTCTTGCTTCCCAGAGCCATCCTAGAAGGGCTCATGCCAGGCTCTTAGTTGCAGATGGTGGCTTCTGCCACCACCACCTTTGCTGGCACCAATTAAGGTGCCCTACATGCGGCATCAGCTGGCAAAGTCCACCCAGCTGCACAATGGCCAGACAGGACCCACAGCAGCCTAGTCTTCCCCAGTAGCTCCCTGGAGGGAGCAGGAAACAATCCAGATGTGCTAACAACCTACAGCAAGGACTTTGGCTGATGAAGCCAAGAGATAGGAAGGAGCAAGCTGGTGAACCTCTCACCCACCCTCCCCACTTTGAATGGAATCCCCAGTAGGATTCCTTACTTTTGGTCCAGCAACTGCCCACATGCTATTTTCTTACCAACCCTAGTGCACTCTGTAACCCATGACCTTATGTTTCCTTTCCTTGCCTTACTTCCTCCCATGTTTGCTCTTTGGGCTCTCATCCTGAAAAAAGCTTGAGTACAGAGCAGGGCAAGTGTTCTCTGTAAATGACCAGATGCTAAATATTTCCAGCTTTACAGGCTAGACAGTTACTGCTGCAACTACTAAACTCTACCGTTGCAGCACAAAAGCAGCCATTGACCATTTGTAAGCAGGTGGACATGGCTGTGTTCCAATAAAACTTTATTTACGAGTATAGGCATTTGAATTTCACAAAATAGTCATATGTCACACAGTATCTCGGAAATATTGCATGCTCAGGGCTAGACCACCACAATATAGCAAATATCACAGTAAAGTGAGCCACACAATTTTTTTGGCTTCCCCATGCATATAAACATTATGTTTACACTATACTGTAGTCTATCAAGCAAGCAATCACATGTCTATATATACATATATATATATATATATATATATATACACACACACACATATATACACACACACATACATATACACACCTTAATTTTAAAATGCTTTATTGCTAAAAAAAAAAAAAATGTTAACAATCACCTGAGCCTTCAGTGAATCGTAATCTTTTTGTTGGTGAAGGGTCTTGCTTTGGTGTTGATGGCTGCTGACTGATCAGGGTGATGGTTGCTGAAAGTTGTGATGACGGTGGCAATTTCTTAAAATAAGACAACATGTAAGTTTGATGCATCAATTGACTCTTCCTCTCATGAAAGATTTCTCCATAGGATGTGATGCTAATTCACAGCATTTTACCTACAGTAGAACTTCTTAGAAAACTGGAGTCAATTCTCTCAAATTTTGCCACTGCTTTGTCAACTAAGTTGATATAATATCCTAAATTCTTTGTTATCATTTCAACAACATTCCCAGCATCTTAACCAGGAGGAGATGCCATCTCAAGAAACCACTTTCTTTGCTCATCCATAAGAGGCAACTCCTCGCTGGGCACAATGGCTCATGCCTGTAATCCCAGCACTTTGGGAGGCCAAGATGGGCAGATCAGTTGAGGTCAGGAGTTTGAGACCAGCCTGGCCAACATGGTGAAACCCCATCTCTACTAAAAATACAAAAATTAGCCAGGCATGGTAGCCTGTAATCCCAGCTACTCAGGAGGCTGAAGCAGGAGAATTGCTTGAAGGATTTCAAGCTACCAGGAGGCAGAGGTGGCAGTGAGCCAAAATCATGCCACTGCACTCCAGCCTGGGTGACAGAGCGAGACTCCATCTCAGAAAAAAAAAGACAGAGGCAACTCTGCATCCATTTAAGTTTTTTCATGAGATTGCAGCAATCCAGCCATATCTTCAGTCTACATTTTTAATTCTATTTCTTTTGCTGTTTTCACTATATCTGCAGTTACTTCCTCCAATGACATCTTGAACCCCTTTCAAGATCATCCATGAGGATTGGAACCAACTTCTTCCATATTCCTGTTAATGTTGATATTTTGACCTTCTCCTATAAATTATGAATGTTCTTAATGGTATCTAGAATGGTAAATTCTTTCCAGAAGGTGAATTCTTTCCAGGGTTCAGTAAACAATGCTGTAAACATGCTGTAAACTTTTATCCAGGCTTTGCTGTTGCATTTATATAGAATGGGCAGAGTAGATTTAGCACCATTCTTAAGGGCTTCAGTATTTTTAGAATGGAAAATGAGTATTTGCTCCAATTTAAAGTTACCAGCTGCATTAACCCCTAACAAGAGAGTCAGCCTATGCCTTGAAGCTTTAAAACCAAGTATTGACTTCTTTCTAGCAATACAATTTCTAGATGGCATCTTCTTCCAATAGAAGGCTGGTTTGTCTACATTGAAAATCTGTTTGTACATGTAGCCACCTTCTTGCTGATCTTAGCTAGGTCTTCTGGATAACTTGCTGCAGCTTCTACACCAGCATTTGCTGCTTCACTTTGTACTTCTATGTTATAGAAATGGTTTCTTTCTTTAACCTCATGAACCAACCTCTGCCAGCTTCCAGCTTTTTTTCTGAACTTTCTTCCCCTCTCTTAGCCTTCCCAGAACTGAGGAGAATTAGGGCCTTGCTCTGGATTAGGCTTTGACTTAAAGGAATGTTATACTGGTTTGACATTCTATCCAGACCACTAAAACTTTCTCCATATGAGCAATAAGACTGTTTTGCTTTCTTATCATTTGTGTTATTTAAAGTAAGAAATGTGACTCTTCCTTCCACTCAAACAGATAGAGGTTATTGCAGGGTTATTAATTGCTCTAATTTCAGTATTGTTATGTCTCAGGGAGAAGGAGACCTGAGTGGGCACCACACACAACATTGATTGATTAAGTTCATCATCTTCTATGGGCAGGGTCCATGACACCCTAAAACAATTACAATTATAATACAACAAAGATTGCTAATCACAGATCACTGTAGTAGAGATAATAATTCTGGAAACATTTGGAATATTTTAAGAACCACCAAAATGCAGAACAGAGACATAAAAAGAGCACATGCTGCTGGAAAAATGGCACTGATGGACTTGCTCAATCCAGAGCGGCCACAAACCTTCGATTTGTAAAAGACATAATATCTGCAAAGAGCAATAAGGTGAAGTACAATTAAACAAGCTATGCTTGTATTAGTCTTCTTACAATATTTTGTCAGCCATTTAAAAATGGAAAAA
The DNA here is from genome assembly GCF_001604975.1 of Cebus imitator. Classification (NCBI taxonomy): domain Eukaryota; kingdom Metazoa; phylum Chordata; class Mammalia; order Primates; family Cebidae; genus Cebus; species Cebus imitator. The sequence continues at coordinate 346,415 of NW_016107721.1, forward strand.
CCATGGCTGGGCACTGTGGCTCATGCCTGTAATCCCAGCACTTTGGGAGGCTGAAGTGAGCAGATCACCTGAGGTCAGGAGTTTCAGACCACCCTGGCCAACATGGTGAAACCCAGTCTCTACTAAAAATACAAAAATTAGCCGGGCATGGTGGTACACACTTGCAATCCCAGCTACTCGGGAGGCTGAGGTAGGTGAATCATTTTAACACAGGAGTTGGAAGTTGCAGTGAGCCGAGATTGCGCCACTGCTCTCCAGCCTGGGTGGCAGAGTGAGACTCTGTCTCAAAAAAAAAAGGAAAAACATTATTTGTTCATGGGTGGTACAAAACAGGCAATGGGCTAGATTTGACCCCTAGGCCATAGTTTGCCAATCCCTGATTTAAATCACTGAGTTGTTGGGTTTCTTAGCTTTCAGCCTGTGCAAAAATAGATGACACAGGCCGAAGTTTGCCAGCCCCTGCTTTAGCATATCAACTTTTCTTACAGCCTGTTTTTTACAAATCCCAGGCTAAGACACACCACAGTCATAATCCTGAGATACATTTTTTAAATAGTAATAATTTTTTTAAGTTTTCTTTATAATTTTCTGCACTGAATTAGAGCCTGAGTTAGTGGCAGATCATATCAAGAAGGCCAAATTCCTCGCCTCCTTTCTGCAGCCATCCTAATCAGTGAAGCTCAGGGATGTGGAAACTGGTCCCCACAGCTCCTGCTGTGTCAAAGCCACCTTCTGTTCTCATTTATCTTTCTGTAGGTATAATTCTTTACTCTCCTTTAAGGTCAAGAAACATAGATTAAATTCCTTTGTATCCTCCACTGGTTCTTCCTACACAATGAATATTTATTACTCAATAAATATATGTTGATTCATTATGAGAGCAGGAGCAAGAAGACAGCTTTCATGATGGAGCTGAATTTTCTTTATCAGAGCTGCTTAAGGAGGGGATAGGTTGTCTTAGAGGGATGTGAATTTCTCATGTATCAAGTATTCAAGAAGGTGTATAAGATCACAAGGCAAGGATGCTAACGATTGAAACAATCACTAGAGTGAACCAGCAACCAACAGAATGAGAAAAAAATCTTTGTAAGCTACCCATCTGACAAAAGGCTAATATCCAGAATCTACAAAGAACTAAAACAAATTTACAAGAAAAAACAAACAACCCTATCAAAAAGTGGGCAAAGGATATGAACAGACACTTTTCAAAAGAAGACATTTATGCTGCCAACAAACATATGAAAAAATGTTCATCATCACTGGTCATTAGAGAAATGCAAATCAAAACCACATTGAGATACCATCTCACACTAGTTAGAATGGCAATCATTAAAAAATCTGGAGACAGCAGATTCTAGAGAGAATGTGGAGAAATAGGAATGCTTTTACACTGTTGGTGGGAGTGTAAATTAGTTCAATCATTGTGGAAGGCAGTATGGCTATTCCTCAGGATCTAGAAATAGAAATACCACTTGACCCAGCAATCCCATTACTGGGTATATACCCAAAGGATTATAAATTGTTCTATTATAAAGACACATGCACATGTATGTTCATTGTGGCATTGTTTACAATAGCAAAGACCTGGAACCAACCCAAATGCCCATCAATGACAGATTGTATAAAGAAAATGTGGCACATATATACCACGGAATACTATGCAGCCATAAAAAGATGAGTTCATGTCCTTTGTAGGGACATGGATGAATCTGGAAACCATCATTCTCAGCAAACTGACTGAAGTACAGAAAAACCAAACACCACATGTTCTCTCTCAATAGGTGGGTGTTGAACAATAAGAACACATGGACACAGGAAGAGGAATATCACACACTGGGGTCTGTTGGGAGTGGGGAGCTAAGGAAGGGATAGCAGGGGGTGGGGAGACTGGGGAGGGATAACATTGGGAGAAACACCTAATGTAGGTGACAGGGGGATTAACATGATGGCATGTGCATACTTATGTAACAATCCTGGAAGATCTGCACATGTACCCCAGAACTTAAAGTATAATAAAAATATATAGAGAAAAAAAAGAATTCACACCTCAGGTTGGAGGTAAGACTTCATTTCAGCCCCTAGAGTTGGTGACTCCGCAGATTAGACAAAGGCTAAAGAGTCAGCTCTCTGAGGTGCAAGAGAAGGAAGGTAAGAGCATTGTTAGAATGCCCACCATATGCCAGATACTGAACTGAGTGCTGCATAAATTAATTATAATAATAGCCAATATGTACTGACCCTACAATATGTGCCAAGTACTATGTAATATACTTTTACAATCTACTCCAAGGACACACAGCTGAAAAACAAAACAAGAACAAAACACCTTTCTCCTTGAGTGGGAGGTGAGGTCACACCATGAGGTCCTTCTACATTTTGATGGGACCATCTTGTCCAACCACTGTAAGTGACATTAATTATCATGTATTTTTTTAACTAAATTGAGATCTATTGTGATGTTTCTGCTCTTGAAAAAGAATATTTCAAGGAATCAAACTACTCCTCAACTTAAAAAAAAAAAAAAAACTGGAGAATTGTACTTGTCACGGAACATGGACTCACCCTAGGGAGCTGGGAATAGCTCATAACAAACTGCTTCATAGCACACCACTAATTAAGAATGCTTAAATGGCAGCAAGTGCCTCAGAGGGCCACCACAGGCAAGAACCATGCTGTTCCATTGAGCCTGGAAATAAGCACTTTGTCATTAACCTGACGTATAATTTATGTGGGCATAAATGTGTCTCCTCCCTTCCCAAAGTGGGCAGGAGCCAACACAGCAACCCAGCTGTGCACCCCAGCTCCTCCACAGAGAAATGCAATTCTCCTAATGATCTAACTTTTGTTTTGACCCAGAGCCCATTTTAAAACACTGCCTCTCCAGGCCTCCTGCCAACAACAGCGAGCTGATGTGCTGCTTAGGAGAGCCTGGGAGCAGCGCTATTATTTCTGCAGACATTCAGCCTGATGCATGTTAACCAGCTGCATGAGCCCAATGGGCACAAACAAGGCCTCATGGTTTGCCCACCTGGAAAAGCAGCCAGGTTGAGGGACACAAAAACAGGACAAGTCTACACCCATGGGTTTTTGACTTTCTGAGACACTGGGACCCTTGCTTCACTCACAGGTTCACAGTCTCCTCACCATTTAAACATTGTTTGTGTTGCTGTTGCCTTGAAGCAACCTAGGATGCAAGTCCTAGGAGCCTCTCTCTGCATTCCAGATCTGCAGCGAGACTGCACCAAAGGAGGCATCATGAGGCAGCTTCTCCCTTTGCATTAGCTCAAGTCGCTGCGGTGACCCAAGCACAGCTGTGGCAGCCCATCCATCTTGTCACCTCTGCAGAAGCAAGCATCTGCTCCCCTCCCCAGGGCTCTGCCAGGCTCAGCTCTCATCCTGCAATTGCTTCCATTCACACCACTCTCCAAACCTCCAGTCAAAAACTCCCTGGAGAAAGGGTTTCATCTGTCAGTTGGTCATCTTCCAACAAGGAGTGCTCTATTGACCAGCGTTCTTAAGGCTGGTCACTTGAGAGGCCACCACTGGCCTACATATTGGTTTTTTTTTTCTTCTTTTAGTTCCAGACCACACTCCCATCTCCCACCTTCCCTCCACCACCATAGGCAACCTCTCCAAAGTGTTCAATGTGCACCTTCTTGTTTGCACTCTTACAAAATGAGTACATAATTATGCATTTTCATAAATGTACATTATGTGCATGTTGTCAATCTCATTCTATTTCCTTAAATCCTGGTTCTTCTCTTCCAGGGTCAAGCTCTACCCCCTTTATATAATAAAAGTATGGATAATGTAACAAGTCATGGATATGCTTACCAGAAAAGTATGTGAAGGGAAACAGTACATTTTACACATAATTTTAGGGTGTTCACATGTGCTAAAAGCCATCTGTGGACCCCTGAGGATCAGGGAGCTGGGTTGAACCTTTGTGAGAGATACTGGCATTTGGCCAGGGCTTGAAGGCCTAGTCTGACCAGTAGTAGCCAAGGAAATAGGGTCACATGACAGAAAGGGGACACCTGTGCACAGAGAACTTCCTGTAGTCCATCTTCTCCAGGGGGATTGGCCATGGTAGCCACTCTGAGTCCAGTGAACTTCCTTTCTGTCTGTTCTTCCAATAAAGGAATGTAATATCATCATAACTCACATGTCATTCCTATTCTGAATGCCCTTTCAGCTCATCCTCTTACTCATACCCATCACCTCTTCAAAATTCAGAGTCCTCCCAGAGGGAACTCTGCTGTATTAGCTCATTTTCATCCTGCTGATAAAGACATACAAGACCGGGTAATTTATAAAGAAAAAGAAGTTTAATGGACTCACAGTTCCACATGGCTGGCAATAGAATACTCCCTTCTCAAAAAGTTGTCCTGCAGTAAAATAGAGGGGTCTACACATTGTCTGGATATTTTAAACTTTAAAGATGAAATAAGACAAGAATATAATTAGAGTTTGAACAAATACGACCAAAGGCTTGAAGAGAATGAACTACACAAGTTTGAATTTGTTGGTATGTCGCTTAAACAACTATGAATGTCTATATTCTTGTCCCTACAATCCAAGTATAATGGAAGTCCTTCCATGTGTTAATGAAACAGCTCTAAGTAAAAAAGTGAAGCATTAACTAAATGTGGAGTAAGATATTTTTCACACCCACTAGGATGGCTAAAATCAAAAAGACACACAATAAGCATTGGTGAGGCTTTGGAGAAATTGGAACTTCTATTCCTAGGTAGAATCAAAAACCCAAGGGAAATGAAAACACTTGTATAGGAAGGTTCATAACAATATTGTTCATGATGGCCAAAAGGTGGAAATAACCCAAATATCCACCAATTCATTAATAGATGGAAAAAAGTGGTATATAATTACAATGGAATATTATTCTGTCATAAAAAGAATTCGGTTCTGACACAAGCATCAACATGGATGAACTTTAAAAACTATACTAAGTTAAAAAGTCAGTCACAAAGGACCATATATGATATAATCCCATTCATATGAAATGTCTGAAATAAGGGAACTCATAAAGACAGAAGTAGATTCGTGGTTTCTGGGGATAAGAGGAGGGAAAACAGGGAGTGATTGCTAATGGATATAGGGCTTCTTTCTCAGGGATGATGAAAATGTTCTGAAATTAGATAGTGGTGACAGTTGTACAATTCTGTGAATATACTAAAAATGACCGTACACTTTAAAAGAGTGAATTTTATGATACGTGAATTATATCTCAATAAAGGTACTATAAGGCTGTCATCTAAAAAAGAAAAGAAGAGACAAAAAGGAAGAAATATATGGTTTCAAAAGAGCCACAATGAAAGAAGTTCTAGGAGTTGGGGTAGATTTGGGTCTCAGCGCTGAAATTTATATAATTTGGGGACATTCTTGCAGGAAAAAGGTTAATGAAAATACACATTACAACAATGTGCATATATTTAACAATACTGTACTATATACTTAAACATTTAGGAAGGTATATTTTATGTAAAGTGCTTTTTATTTTAATTAATTTTTTCTTTTGAGATGGAGTTTCATTGTTATTGTCCAGGCTGGAGTGCAATGGCACTATTTCGGCTTACTGCAAGCTCCACCTCCCAAGTTCAAATGATTCTCCTGCCTCAGCATCCTGAGTAGCTGGAATTACAGGTGCCTGCCACCATACTTGGCTAATTTTTCTATTTTTAGTAAAGATGGGGTTTCACTATGTTGGCCAGTCTGGTCCCAACTCCTGACCTCAGGTGATTCACCTGCCTCAGTCTCCCAAAGTGCTAGGATTCCAGGTGATATGCTTTTTTACCACAATTTTTAAAAATGCAAATGCAAAATTAGGTACAAAACTGGATGTTTCTAATGAGAAAAGAAATGACAAATTATAAATTTTTAAAAGCTGAAGAACATTCAGAGTCCATTTATAAAATGACATTTTTATTAGTTAACTACCTGCCCTACATTTATAATCTTATTTTCCTTCATTGTCGGCTGCATAGACTTTGTTTGCCTTTCTTATGAGACAGTGATTTTATATCATTTTCTACAAAGAGAATAGAAAATCAATTCAATCTTTCTCTAGTATAGTTGATCCAAATTGTTTTTTATTACACAAAATTTAGAAAAAAATTTCAGCTTCATAATTTGTTAATGGCTCAATATATTTGGAATGCATAAAATAAACATCTTCCTACAAAAACATATTCATTGTTTATAGCACTGCCACACACATTTGCATTTGTGCTCTACAACCAAAAATTCTGATGAATTTTGTATTACATGACACCCATCCAAAAAAAAAAGCCATTGCAATTTATTGTGGTATGTTTATAATTGTATGCATTTCATTAACATATATTCTTGACAGGAAAGAACGTCTATTTTGAGTAAGTGGCAAGAAATGATTCCACTACTTCTAACTTTACACGTCTGATGAATGGAAGGGTTTTCCACAGACTAGCATCTGGCTCTATGTTCGATCTTATTTCTCCTCCAGGGCCACATAATCTCTGTTGTTACACCTGCAGGCCTGACTCAGGAAGACTCACACAGTGGATGATGGGAGTGTCCTGGAAGCATCTCCTGTGCCAAGGTGGCTAGAAATATCTATACACAGAAAGAACCACAAATCACAGGGAGAAAAAAAACAAGATCCACAGCAATAACTCCCACTAATTATCCCCATTCAACTCCCTTTATCTGGGTCCCAGCATGCACTCATGTGCCCTCAATCACATCAGGGTTACCACCTAAAACGTGGGTCACTACTAGCAGAAGTCTGACCTGCAGACCCTGACTTAATGACAGATGAATGAATGCACTCTCACACCATTACAGTGATTCAAGTGGGCTAGGGATGGCTGTTGGTTGCTTTCAGAGGGCAAAACGCAACCAATTGACCCAGACCCTCTGTCTCTCCAAACTTTTATTCCGTCAAGATTTTACAACAGACATTCTAGGTTAGCATACTTGTGGATAATTAACGTGGTTAAAAGAGTGGTTTTACGAATGATAAAAGCTTTAGATTCCCGGCCCAGAGTAAACACTATTAACAGGTAATTCCCCTTTGATCTCCCACTGAGAGAGCCACCCAGCACAACATTTACATGAGTAAACAGAGTGGAGACAAAGGGATGTGGGGTAAACAGACTTAACCAGGAAAGCCTCATCCCTATTTTCTCCCTAACTTAACGGACCAGCTGGCTGCCATCCTTCCAAAAGGTTTGAGACTAATCTATAACTTTTCCTAAACATTTTCTGTAATATTTTACCAACCACCCAAGTGAATAGCAACACACTCAACCTCCAGCAGCACCTGACATAAGGAGAAGCGTATGAAAAAGAGTGGAAAGAAGCAGAAGTCATAATTACTCACAGACCAAATCCTACTGTTGTAAATTTTGCAAAAACATATGACCACATGAACACATCTCTGGAGTCTTGGGAGGGATTGAAGCTTCATTCATTTCACGGTGAATCTGCCTTTGTCTCAAAAGCAGTTTAGGAGTTGATATGATTTGACTCCGTGTCCCAACCCAAATCTCGCATCAAATTGTAATCCCCACCATGTCAGGGGAGGGACCTGGTGGGAGGTGATTGGATCATGGGGCCAGGTTTCCCACATGCTGTTCTCATGATAGCAACTTCTCATGAGATCTAATGGTTTAAAAGTGTGGCACTTGCCCCTTTCTCTTTCTCTCCTGCTCTGCCACCAGAAGAAGGTACTTGCTTTCCTTCATCTTCCACCATGATTGTAAGCTTCCTGAGGACTCCCAGTCATGCTTCCTGTTAAGCCTGTGGAACGGTGAGTCAATTAAGCCTCTTATCTTCATAAATTACCCAGTCTCAGGTAGTTCTTGATGGCAGTGTGAGAACAAACTAATACAGGAAGATGTCTGCAACAAAGAATAAGCTCATGGAAGGGAGAATCTGTACTGTCCATAAAGGGGTTATTTGAGCCTGTGTACTCAGAACTTGTAGGCAATACACAGACTCTACCTATTTCTCCACTGAAACAATTGCTCCCAGTACTAGTAAACCAAGTATTTATGAATCAACATCGTCTCACCTGCTCTACCTATCAGCATAATTACCTGAACATAATTTGGGACTGGGAAATGGTATATCTCTTTCTTAGGGCTTCCCTTTGTGACTTAGTCTGGGACTGTGAGTTGCTATTTGGGCTATTCTTCCAGCCCCTTGTAATTTCCCAGAATGGGCGGTGGGAGCAGAAATGGGAATCAATGGTAAGTGCCCATTTTACAGATGGGAAACTAAAGCTTGAGCCCACAGAATGGAATGGTAGCCACAGCCTTGTATCGGTAGATGAGTTTCTCTACCTATCTCAAATCATTGCCTTACCAACTCTGTCCCAACAAGCCTGTACCTTCTCCTTCCTAACCTTCCAGTGCCTGTCCTACACTGCTGCTGATGATGATAACAATGATGACAGTCCTCACAATAACCTGAGAAGTAGGCATTACTGTGCCATTCTTAAAATGAGAAGACAGGAGCGCTGAGCAGGTAGATGACACGCTGACAGCAACTTGGCCAAAGATGGGATTCTAACTCAAGTCTACCAATGCACGTCTCAGGTTCTTTCTACCTCACAACCTTGCCTCTTACTAAGGCATCTCCGCCAGACCAGATCAGCTAGTGGAAGTATCCAGGGTCCAGGATGCAATCGAAGAGAGAGGGACCAGGTGCACTGGTTCATGCCTGTAATCCCAGCACTTTGGGAGGCCAAGGTGGACAGATCACTTGAGGCCAAGGGTTCAAGACCAGACTGGTCAATGTGGCAAAACCCCATCTCCAATAAAAAATATACAGAAAATTAGCCAGGTGTGGTGGAACACACCTGTAATCCCAGCTACTAGGGAGGCTAAGGCAGAGAATCACTTGAACCTGGGAGGCAGAGGCTGCAATAAGCCAAGATCATGCCACTGCACTCCAGTCAGGGAGACAGAGCTACACTCCATCTCAAAAAAAAAAGAAGAAGAAGAAGAAGAGAGAGGATTTGACCCCTTTGTAGTCACAAACTCAGCCGCAGGACTAGCCATTGAATTTGCAAGGACCAGTGTAAAAATGAAATGCAGAGAACTTTGTTCAAAAAAAACAGCCAAAAAGTGTCATTAAAGACGCTAAAATATAAAACTTTTTTCTTCATTTTCTGCAATTTCTCTTGCTTGCCCTACGTGTCATGGTGTTATTATATTTGCTATTAAAAGTAATGGCAAAAACCACAATTACTTTTGCACCAACCTAGTATTTACTGTCATTCTAAGTTTTAAAAAAAGAAATAAAATAGAAAATTATTAGCATGAATTTTACCACTCTTCTGTATATTGCGCAATACCAATTTTAAATGCAAATATAAGAGCATTTAACAGACATGTGGAATCACCAAAATCACATGATTTGCACACAATTTGTACCCCACACAAACATGAATATTTTGCTCTTACCCAAGCAGCGGGAATGCTGCACACAACCAACTCCCTTCTCCATACGGGAATATTCTAAGAACACTCTTACCAGTCAGGTTTCTGATGTGTAAGGAGGAATTGTGGCCTGCCCTCTCTTTTCCTTCCTCCTGTGTAAGCATTTTCAGCATAGTGGTTAGCTAAACACAAGTAAGAAGGGCTCTGATAGGGCACAATAGACATTCACGTTTCTTAGAACACCATCACCTTCTTTCTGCAGTCAAAGCAAATTCTGGTTCAAATGGAAAGTGTGGCTTCTTGGCGCTGTTGGTTCCCCACTTCCTAAGTGGTAAATGTAACACATTCATATCACACTTACCTTGTACTCACTTTGTGTCTTACTGAGCGCCCACAGTGGGCTGCGGGAATTCTAGGTTTATGGGACACTGTGAACACACCTGCAAATGGAGAACAGCAGGCGCTGCAGGCATTGTGTGTGCCTCCTCTACTCATGCAGATGCTCCACTGCCTATCAGATGTCACTGATAAGGTCCAGATCCAAAGAAAAAAGTAGTACAAATTTCAAGATGGCAACCACAGAGCATTAAACCAAGATTGAAGCCCTTCTGAGCCCAGAGCCCTGTACAACTGCATGGGTCAGACACCCATGAAGCCAGCCCTGCTGGACTCAGCTCTGAGGAAGAAGAGAAAGGGATCTCCTCCATCTTGCTCAGAGCCATATCCCCAGGGCTTGCTCCACAGTAAAGATTCACTGAATGAATGAATGAATGAATGAAGATGGTAAGGATCCTCTTGGCCAGTCCTCTCCCTTTCCAGGATGACCCCCCGCCAGCCAGGGTGACCAGGAAGCCAACAGCTGGCACCAAGCCTGGCACACAAAACAATCTGACAAATAAAAGTGCTTTCATATAATAACAATTATTACTGCCTACTGTACAACTATTCTGCAGCTCTTTAGCCCAGTTCAGCCCTGGGGCTGTGCTGGTCATTGCTGCTCTTTATACACAAACATACATGGACACAAACACACTCCCAGCTGACCCAGCAAGGCCATCCCCACAAAGATGCCTCATTCCCCCATCCCACTGCTGCTACCTCCACTTCCTCTGAAAATGCCGTTTTGCTACCATGACACTTAATGTTCTGCCACCAGCCTCCAGCCAGCCTTGGTCTCTGCTCCATGGCTGTTGGTTCTGCTCTGCTTCTGCCCCTGAGGAAGGGGGCTTTCCCCACAAGTGGCAGCTGGATGGCCAGCCCTGGAAGATCATGAGTCCTTTAGGCCCCAAAGAGCTGGGCTTGCTTTTACATGCCCACACGTCTCTCTGCAGAGAATTTATGACAAGTTCCCAGGACTTAGACAAGAGGTAGGAAACAATCCATTAAAAAATCAAAATTTTTAAAAGTTTACTGAAGTCTTCCTTCCCCATCATGACCCCCTTTCACCACATATCCCAATATTTCCCTCCCCAAAATGAGTTTTCTGCCTTCCTGGAACACTCCTCAGAGATAGAGGATAGGTTTTATCTTCTCTTTGAGCTCAACTTCATTCCCAGTACCTGAATTTACCAATACCAGCCAGTGCTATGCTGGTGAAGACGTGCTGGAACCAACACTCTCACACTGCTAAGAGAAGTGGAAATGAGCTCAATCGTTTTGGAAAACAATTTGACAACAGTCATTAGAGACCCTTCTAAATTTGTCCTCTGAGAATTTCTCCTAAAGAAAAGATGTTATTAAGAATAGCAAGGCAGCCAGGTACAGTGACTTGCATGTGTCATCCCACCTACTCAGGAGACTGAGGTGGAAAGATCTGAGGGCAGGAGTTTGAGACCAGCCTGGGCAACATAGGAGGATGCTGTTTCTAAAAAGACAAAACAAAATAAACAATATAGCAAGGCAAAGAAAACATTCTAAATGTCCACTGTTGGCAAATAATAAAACAGATTGTCATATCTAATGAAATGCTTAAATGCCATTTAAAATTATTATTAAAATGATGTAATAATATGGGGAAAATTAAAATACACATCATATAGTTATAATAAAGAACAAGGTGATGTAAAATTATGTACATGTCTTAGAACCAAATTTGTTTTGAATCCTAGACATAAGGAAAAAAAAAAGACTAGAAGGAAATGTAGCAAAATGCTAAAAATGATTGTGTTGGGATGGGTTTATATAAATGTTTCTTATCTCATATAAGTTTTATAATGAAAATAAGGTTGCCTAATGACCCTGTCTGCTTCCTTCCCCAGATCACAGAATTAATCGTCTTAAATATTATCAAAGCAGCTGGCTTTTTAGAAACAGGTTCTATGGTATACACATGTGAACTGTCACTACAGTTTTCTTTTTGATGCTCTTTTAGCATACCATCTCTTTATAAATAGCAATATTCTGGAAAAAGAAATCAATCCAGCGAAATACTGTATTTCCACTTTGGAAACCACACTCCACATTCTGTCTACCTTTGCTTCCATAACCAGAACCTCCATTCAGTGGTTCCTGAACACATGATTATAAAGTCAGCGACTTCCACGCCATACGCTGTGTGCTCTCCCAGAGCTGAAAATCAACACAACAAGAGAAACACAAAGCTACCACGAATTGTCAAAGGTGCATGTTATTGTAACAACAATCTGCCAGCAGCAGACAGAGCTTATTCCTACAGTAACAGCTGTCGGATAGGAACTGCTGAGAGAAAGAAAGAAGATGAAAATGCACTAACAGTCACTAATCAGCAACTTATACCTTGGGTATTCCTAAGGAAGGTGTTTACATTTGAGGTTCTAGCACGTTTGAAACATCTAAACATCGCTGTAGAGAGAGAATTCCATTTAGGTCCAGTTCATGTTGGACTTTACTCCACCAGCTTCCTAGTAGAATAGCTCTTATGATTTGAAAGTGAGAGCCACATGTAGGAAGCTGATTCCACAAGCCCTTAGTAGCCTTCCAACACTAACATGCATAAGACCAGAAACCAAGCTAAACCTTGCCTTTTGAGCACAGTAAGAAAAAACATGGCCTTGGAATTGGAAAGACTTGGGTTCAAATCCAGTCTCAGCCACTTACTGGCTGTGTCTCCTTGGCAAGTTGTTTAACCGCCTCCTGCCTCAGTTGTCTCATCAGTAAAATGGGAATAATAATTTCTGTTTTACACGATTCTTAGAAGATCAGAAATGGCCTATGTAAATATGAGTTAGCATATGACCCAGCAATTCCACTCCTGGGTATCTGCTCAAGGGAAATGAAAACACATGTCCACACAAAAACTTGTACATGAACACTTCTAGTGGTATTATTCGTAATGGCAAAAAAGTAGAAACACTCAAATGTCAACCAACGAATGGATAAACAAAATGTGGCAAACCCAAAAATGGAATATTATCCAGCAATAAAAAAGAATGAAGTACAGATACATACTGCAACATGGATGAATCTTGAAAACTTCACACTAAGTGAAAGAAGTTAGATACAAAAAGCCACCTATTACATGATTTCATTTATATAAAATTGTCCAGAATAGGCAAGTCTACAGAGACAGAAAGTAGACTGTGGTAGCTGATTTCAATCCTGATTTCAATCCCAGAGACTTTCCAGTGCCTTAGGGCTGGCCACTGTTGTGTGAGCTCAGGCACTGGAAAGCCAGTCTCAAATGCACCACCACAGCTCAGGAGGGAAACAGCCCAGGAAGTGAAAGCAGCAATTCTCCCTGAGCTGTCTTCTAGTCTCGACAGAATAATCAGCCAAACCTTCTTGTTTTGAAGACACGGAGCGCTTATTCACAACCTTAATGAAGTCCTACTGCAGCATCTCCAGAAATGTGTGTAGGAGAGGAAAACACATGCCTCTCTCTACTTTTCTAGGGCCCTGGCTAGTCTGGGAATGAAACTGACAGAAGATAGATGAACAGGAGAAAAATCATATTAGTATGTACACATGCAGTGGAGTCCCACCAACATTTGAGACTCAAGGAAGTGGCCATATGATTGAGGCTTATACAGCATCCCAAGCTACAGAAAGGAGTAGAAGGGGCAACACAAGTTGATATAGTCTGGATGTTTGTTCCCTCCAAATCTCATGTGGAAATGTGATCCTCAGTGTTGGAGGTGGGGCCTGGTGAGAGGTGTTTGGATCATGGGGACAGATCCCTCATGAATAACTTGGTGCCCTCCCCATGGTAATGAGTGAGTTCTCACTCTGTTCATTGTTTAAAGGAGCCTGGCACTTCCTCCTCTCTCTCTCTTGCTCCTTCTCTCACGACGTGACATGCCTGCTCCCCTGTGGCCTTCTTCCACAAGTTAAAAAAAAGGCCTCCCCAGAAGCTGAGCAGGCGCTGGCACCATGCTTGTCCCTGTAAAACTCTGAGCCTAATAAATCTCTTTTGTTCACAAATTACCCAGCTTCAGGAATTTCTTTACAGCAATGCAAAACAGACTAATACAGAGGGTGAGGGAAGGAAATATATGGTAAATAGAGGTTGTTTTGTTATGCAGATGAAAGTCCCTCAAATAATAAAAGCTGTCAGAGCAGCTCTAATGACTAATGAAAATTCCCTTTAGAGACATCCATTGTTTTTACAAAAGGGCAACTTTTCAGATCTACTCCTGGATCTGCAGTTTCTTAAAATAACCAGCTGAAACTAATCGATATGCCAAACAGGGATACTTGGGTGGCATATTCTGATTAACAGTTTTTTAGCCACATTGAATGAGCCTGTTGTAGGTGCCCTCTAGAGAGGGAGAGGGTGAACATTTGCAGCAGACACCACTGACCCTACTTGGATCCCCTTGGATCCCCTTCCCAGTGCTGTGTTCCCATGCTCCAGCATCTGCTGACAGCTCATAACTACAAGCCACTCAGAGCATCACCCTTATGGCTCCAGAGACCACCTCACTATGTGGAGAGTGGAAATATCTGGACATCTGTATCCCATGGGGTGGCTGGTAGCCTCTGGCTGACCGGTGTTGGGACTAGGCTCCCTTTCCTCCAGAAGACAAACTCTGAGGTGCAACTCACACTCCAGAGCTCCCCTCTGGCTCAGGCTGAAACTGGATCTTCACAAATCAGACCCTGCTTGGCCCCCTTCCCTTCCCATCTTTGCCTCTACGACTCCCTTCCCCTAGCAGCACACCCTTTATAAATCCCACTCCTTCCTCCCCTCTTCCTTCATAAACCACTTGCACCTGAATCCGTGGCTCAGGACCAGCTTCTGAGGGACACCCCCCCAACCTTGTAAGGCAGAGTGTTTGGGAAGAAAGGCATCCCCATAGAAATAACTGGAATGATTATTAAACATGATTCTGGGGTCTACTGGGGGAAGCTGTACTTTCCTGGCATTTTATTAGTTGGTGTTTTCTGCCACAGTTAAGAACTTGGAAAACAAAATCAGACACTGACTTAATTAAATGAGGCTCAGAGCTGTTCCAGCTTCAGTAAACATAGACACCTGGATCTCAGACACACACCCATCTCAACTCTGTACACCCAGGAGGGAGAGGGAGCCTTGCTGAAAAAAGAGAGCAAATACTCTTTTAAACTGCACCTGCCCCAGGCTGAAATATGAAAGGCTGTTCAGCCTCCACCCAAGACTGAGTCTGAAAATCCACCATTAGGATTAATTCCTTGGGGTTGGAGTGGAAGGGACTGCATCTCCAGACCTCCTTTTTTAAGAGAAAAAAAAAAACCCTTGTTATTATCAGATATTAATATCTTCTTAAGAATTTACTTTCTGAGGAGGCTGATATGAAGCTTCCCATGGCAATTGTAGCTTTAGGGTGTAGAAATATGTCCAGAGAAAGATGTTCTGGGAATGGGGCAGTCAGAGGCAGGAGAGTGAGCAGTAGAGAAGAGGAGCAAAGCAGACAAGAATTTACAAACAGGAGCGGGGGCTCTAACTAGTAAATTTGATGGCATGATGTCTCACAGAAAGTTCTCCACTCTGGAGACGATCCAAGATGGCTGATTAGGAACAGCACCGGAGTGCAGTTCCCAGCAAGAACACAAAGGGTGAATGATCACCACATTTCCAAACAAGTTTTTACTACCCACAGACTAGGAGATTCCCGGGCAGAAAAGCGACACAAGTCTCCAGCATGGCTGTTTCAGCTGGCGCAGTGGGTCTCCTCACAAAAACTCACACAAATCTGGGCGCCATTTCAACCGGTGCCTGGAACACCTGGGAGACAAAGTCACCCATTCAACTGAAGAAAAGGGGGCTGAAACAGGGAGCCAGGTGACCTGGCTCAGTGGGTCCCACCCTCAACAAAGACCAGCAATCTGAAATGCTCTGGATTGAGAGTTTCACAGCAAGCACATCTGGACCCAGAACAGTCCAGTTCTGTGGGGGGAAGGGCATCCTCCATTACCAAAGCAGTCCACCACTACCCAGGCACTCCACCATTACTGAGGCAGTCCACCATTACCAAGGCAGTCCGCAATTACAGAGACAGTCCACCATTACTGAGACAGACTGCCATTATCGAGGCAGTTCTAACTACATATCTATAAACAAAACTGCAAGGAAGTTCAAACAGTAGCTGGGCAGAGCCCACAGCAGCTCAGCAACACCTCTGCTGGCAAACTGTGACTAGGCTACCTCCTCGCTGGGCAGGGCAGCTCTGAAAAATGGCAGCAGAATGACAGGGACTTATAGTAAAGCCCCACCTTCCCAGGACAGAGCACCTGGGGAAAAAGGGTGGTTACAAGTTCCACTACAGCAGACTTAAACATACCTGCCCAGCAGCTCTGAATGGAAAAACAGAGCTCACAGTTCAGCACTTGAGCTGCTATAAGGAACAGACTGTCTCCTCAAGGAGCTCCCTGACCTCCATATATCCAAAGAAACACCTCATAAAGGAGAGTTCAGGCTGACATCTGGCAGGTATCATTCTGGGACAAAGATAACAGAAGAAGAAACTGGCAGCAGCCCTTACTGCTCTGCAGCCACTGCAGGTGATCCCCAGGCAAGCAGGGTCTGGAGTGGACCTCCAGCAGTCCTACAGCAGAGGGGCCTGACTGTTAGAAGGAAAACTAAGAAACAGAAAGAAATGACTTCATCATCAACAAAAAGGACGTCCACTCAGAGACCCAATCTGAAAGTCACCAACTACAAAGACCACAGGTAGGTAAATTCACAAAAATGGGAAGAAACCAGCACAAAAAGGATGAAAACACCCAAAACCAGAATACATCTGCTCCTCCAAGGGATCACAACTCCTCACCAGCAAGGGAACAAGGCTGGATGGAGAATGAGTCTGATGAATTGACAGAAACAGGCTTCAAAAAGTGGGTAATAACAAACTTCTCTGAGCAAAAAGAACATATTCTAACCCAATGCAAAGAAACTAAGAACCTTTAGAAAAGGTTTGACAAAATGCTAACAAGAATAAACAGCTTAGAGAAGAATATTAATGACTTAATGGAGCAGAAAAACACAACACAAGAACTTCACAATGCATACACAAGCTCCAATAGCTGAATCAAACAAACATAAGAAAGGATATCAGAGATTGAAGATCAACTCAATGAAATAAAATGAGAAGGCAAGATTACAGAACGGATAGTAAAAAGAAATGAACAAAGCCTCCAAAATATACGAGATTATGTGAAAAGACCTAATCTACATTTGATAGGTGTACCTGAATGTCACAGAGAGAACGAATCCAAGCTGGAAAATACTCTTCAGAATATTATCCAGGAGAACTTCCCCAACCTAGCAAGGCAGGCCAATATTCAAGTCCAGGAAATAAAGAGAACACCACAAAGATATTCCTCAAAAAGAGCAACCCCAAGGCACATAATCATCAGATTCTCCAGAGTTGAAATGAAGGAAAAAATACTAAGGGCAGCCAGAGAGAAAGGTCAGGTTACCCACAAAGGGAAGCCCATCAGACTCACAGAGGATCTCTCAGCGGAAACCCTACAAGCCAGAAGAGAGTGGGGGCCAATATTCAACATCCTTAAACAAAAGAACTTTCCACCTAGAATTTCATATCCAGCCAAACTAAGCTTCATAAGCAAAGGAAAAAGAAAATCTTTTATAGACAAGCAATTGTTAAGAGATTTCATCACCACCAGGCCTTCCTTACAAGAGCTTCTGAAAGACACACTAAACAAGGAAAGGAACAACCAGTACCAGCCACTCCAAAAACATACAAAATGGTAAAGAACATCAACACAATGAAGAAACTGCATCAACCAATGGGCAAAACAACCAGCTAGCATAAAAATGGCAGGATCAAATTCACACATAACAATATTAACCTTAAATGTAAATAGGCTAAATGCCCCACTCAAAATACACAGACTGGCAAATTGGATAAAGAGTCAAAACCTATTGGTGTGCTGTATCGAGGACACCACTCTCAAGTGCAATGATGCACACAGTCTCAAAATAAACGGATGGAGGAAGATTTACCAAGCAAATGGAGAGAAAAAAAGTAGGAGTTACAATCTTAGTCTCTGATAAAATAGACTTTAAACTAACAAAGATCAAAAGAGACAAAGAAGGACATTACATAATGCTAAAAGGATCGATGCAATAAGAAGAGCTAACAATCCTAAATATATACACACCCAATACAGGAGCACCCAGATACATAAAGCAAGTTCTTAATGACCTACAAAAGACTTAGACTCCCACGCAGTAATTTTGGGAGACTTTAACACTCCACTGTCAATGTTAGACAAATCAATGAGACAGAAAATTAACAAGGATATCCAGGACTTGAACTCAGATCTGGACCAAGCAAACCTAATAGACATTTACAGAACTCTCCACCCCAAATACACAGAATATACATTCTTCTCAGCACCACATCACACCTACTCTAAAACTGACCACATAATTGGAAGTATCACACCTCAGCAAATGCAAAAGAGCAGAAATCATAACAAACAGTCTCTCAAACCACAGTGCAATCAAATTAGAACTCAGACTTCAGAAACTAACTCAGAACCACACAACTTCATGGAAACTGAAAAAGTGACACCTGAATGTTGACTGGATAAACAATGAAACGAAGGCAGAAATAAAGACGTTCCTGGAAACCAACAAGAATGAAGACACAAGGTATAAGAATCCCTGGGACACATTTAAAGCAGTGTCTAGAGGGAAATTTATAGCAATAAATGCCCACATGAGAAGCAAGGAGAGATCTAAAATTGACACCCTATCATCAAAATTGAAAGAGCTAGAGGAGCAAAATCAAAAAAACTCAAAAGCTAGCAGAAGACAAGAGATAACTAAGATCAGAGCCAAACTGAAGGAGATAGAGACACAAAAAACCCTTCAAAAAATCAGTAAATCCAGGAGCTGGTTTTTTGATAAGATCAACAAAATAGACCACTAACCAGATTAATAAAAAGGAAAAGAGAGAATAATCAAATAGATGCAATAAAAAACAATAAAGGGGATAACACCACTGATTCCACAGAAATGCAAACTATCATCAGATATTACTGCAAAAAACTTTATGCACATAACCAGTAAACCTGAAAGAAATGAATAAATTCCTGACACTTGCACCCTCCCAAGCCAAAACCGGGAAGAAGTTGAAACCCTGAATACACCAATAAGAAGGGCTGAAGTTGAGGCAGCAATTAATAGCCTACCCACCAAAAAAAGCCCAGGTCCAGATGGGCTCACAGCTGAATTCTACCAGACATACAAAGAGGAGCTGGTACCACTCCTTCTCAAACTACTCCAAACAATCCAAAAAGAGGGAATCCTCCCCAAATCATTTTATGAGACCAACATCATCCTGATACGAAAACCCGGCAGACACTCAACAAGAAAAGAAAACTTCAGGCCAATATCCATGATGAACATAAATGAAAAAATCTTCAATAAAATACTGACAAGCCGATTGCAACAGCACATCAAAAAGCTTATCCACTATGACCAAGTAGGCTTCATCCCAGGGATGCAAGGCTGGTTCAACATACGCAAGTCTATAAATGTAATTCACCACATAAAAGGAACCAAAGACAAAAACCACATGATTATCTCAATTGATGCAGAGAAGGCCTTTGACAAAATTCAACAGCCCTTTATGCTAAAAACCCTCAATAAACTAGGTATTGATGGAACAGATCTTAAAATAATAAAAGCTATTTACGACAAACCAACAGCCAATATCATACTGAATGGGCAAAAACTGGAAGCATTCCCTTTGAAATCTGGCACTAGACAAGGATGCCTGCTCTCACCACTCCTATTCAATATAGTACTGGGAGCTCTAGCCAGAGCAATCAGGCAAGACAAAGAAATAAAGGGCATTCAAATAGGAAAGGAGGAAGTCAAATTGTCTCTATTTGCAGACGACATGGTTGTATATATAGAAGACCCCACCGCCTCAGCCCAAAATCTCCTGAAACTGATAAGCAACTTCAGCAAAGTCTCAGGATACAAAATCAATGTGTAAAGATCACAAGCATTCATATACACCAATAACAGACTTAAAGAGAGCCAAATCAAGAACGAACTGCCATTCGCAATTGCTACAAAGAGAATAAAATACCTAGGAATACAACTAACAAGGAACATAAAGGACCTCTTCAAGGAGAACTACAAGCCACTGCTCAACGAAATAAGAGAGGACACAAACAGATGGAGAAACATTCCATGTTCATGGTTAGAAAGAATCAATATCATGAAAATAGCCATACTGCCCAAAGTAATTTACAGATTCAACACTATTCCCATCAAGCTACCAATGACCTTCTTCACAGAACTGGAAAAAACCACCTTACACTTCATATGGAACCAAAAGAGAGCCCACATATCCAAGTCAATTCTAAGCAAAAAGAACAAAGCGGGAGGCATCACACTACCGGACTTCAAACTATACTACAAGGCTACAGTAATCAAAACAGCATGGTACTGGCACCAAAACAAAACAGAGATATAGACCAATGGAACAGAACAGAGGCCTCGGAGGCAACACAACATATCTACAACCATCCGATCTTTGACAAATCTGAAAAAAACAAGCAATGGGGAAAGGATTCCCTGTTCAATAAATGGTATTGGGATAACTGGCTAGCCATGTGCAGAAAGCAGAAACTGGACCCGTTCCTGACGCCTAAAATTAACTCCAGATGGATTAAAGTCTTAAACATAAGACCTAATGCCATAAAACCCTAGAAGAAAATCTAGGTAAAACCATTCAGGACATAGGCATAGGCAAGGACTTCATGACCAAAACACCAAAAACATTGGCAACAAAAGCCAAAATAGACAAATGGGACCTAATCAAACTCCACAGCTTCTGCATGGCAAAAGAAACAGCCATTAGAGTGAATCGGCAACCAACAGAATGGGAAAAATTTTTTGCAGTTTACCCATCTGACAAAGGGCTGATATCCAGAATTTACAAAGAACTAAAACAGATCTACAAGAAAAAAACAAACAAGCCCGTTCAAAAGTGGGCGAAGGATATGAACAGACACTTTACAAAAGAAGACATACATGAGGCCAACAAACATATGAAAAAATGCTCATCATCACTGGTCATCAGAGAAATGCAAATCAAAACTACATTGAGATACCATCTCACACCAGTTAGAATGGCAATCATTAAAAAATCTGAAGACAACAGATGCTGGAGAGGATGTGGAGAAATAGGAACACTTTTACACTGTTGGTGGGAGTGTAAATTAGTTCAACCATTGTGGAAGACAGTGTGGCAATTCCTCCAGGACCTAGAAATAGAAATTCCATTTGACCCAGCAATCCCATTACTGGGTATATATCCAAAGGATTACAAATCGTTCTACTATAAGGACACGTGCACACGAATGTTCATTGCAGCACTGTTTACAATAGCAAAGACCTGGGACCAACCCAAATGCCCATTGACAACAGACTGGATAGGGAAAATGTGGCACATATACACCATGGAATATTATGCAGCCATCAAAAATGATGAGTTTGGGTCCTTTGTAGGGACATGGATGAACCTGGAAACCATCATCCTCAGCAAACTGACAGAAGAGCAGAAGATCAAACACCGCATGTTCTCACTCATAGGCGGGTATTGAACAATGAGAACACATGGACACAGGGAGGGCAGCACTACACACTGGGGTCAGTTGGGGGGAAATAGGGGAGGGACGGTGGGGGGTGGGGAGCTGGGGAGAGATAGCAAGGGGAGAAATGCCAGATGTAGGTGATGGGGAGGAAGGCAGCAAATCACACTGCCACGTGTGTACCTATGCAACAATTTTGCATGTTCTTCACATGTACCCCAAAACCTAAAATGCAATAAAATAAATAAATGGGAAAAAAAAAAGAATAGAGTCATTCTACTTTCTCCATGTCAATTACATTCATCAGATTCATCTTCCAGAACAGTTAGCTGTTTCCTTTGGAAATAAATGGCAGATTCTCAATGCCTTGAATCCTTCTAGCTCACTTCTGTGCCCAGCTCACCTCCAGCTTCTCAGAGACAAGAGACATGCCAATTGCACACTCTTTAGCACTAACCAGGGCTGCAGCCCCACACCCACATCTGGCTTCCACCCCCATGACCTGGATGAGCAATGTACCAACTTCACAGCAATGCATGAACTTTTAACCTTCAGTGCCAGGTCGAGGCAAGCTGGCAGCATGGGCTGCCTTTGTATTTCAATCCCCAGGCTCTACTAACCTAGTAGCATTAGATCAAAGAGAGTAGAGGAAGAATAAACAGGAGAATGCCTCACAAAGGGGAAAAGTGATTTGTCAGAATCCACTTTACACGAAATTTACTTCCTCCTTCACAAAAATCTCTTCCTCCTGAAATGATGGTGTTGTATGTACGCCCAAGTGTTCCCTTTTAGTTCCAGCTCACACCAGGATAGCTGTGGAGCAGAGAGAGCCCTTGAGGCCCCCTAGGCAGGCATACATGACTAACATACACTTGACCCCAGGCCATCCTTGTCATTCTTGCTCTGCCTAGCACTAGAAAGTCCTCTGGCTGTCTTTGGCATTTTTGTTTCAAATCCCACATCGTTCTCAACCTTGGCCTTTCTAGCACTATCTTTCCAGATCTATGCCATACTCAGTCATATGCCTTTCCTGTTCTCCTTTAGAGATGACCATTCATCCAAATGCTACGCTGGCAAAGAACAACCCTCTCCAGGCTGCCATTTCCTCCCTCCCTAAACTGACTTGAGGTTTTCCAGTCGAGCTACATTGCTCAAAACTTCTCCATGTGATAAATCTCTTCCCTGTGCTCTGACTATGGAATTATGTCTCTGCTTCTGCTAAAACTCATCAAGTCTCCTGCTTCTGTCCACAGTGGGCACATTAGGCCCTGCCTTTCTCTGGTATCAGTGAGATGGAGGTGGTAACCAAATAGACCAAGCCAGTCAGAGATTATTTTAAACTTAGCAAGAGCTAAGTGATTTTAAGAATTATATAGAAAAAATACAACATTCCATCAAGGTGAGTGTCTTTAGAACCAGACAGGAAAGACATTTCTATGTTCTAAGAGCCAATCGAGTACAAAATCCAATCAGGTGATCAAATTGTATGGGACTGTATGTAGACAGGAGAATGAGAAGTTGCATAACTTGAATACAAAGACATGGACGAGGAGACAACACCCCTCTTGAAGTTGTGGAGCCTTGATGAAGCATCCCTAGGAACACAGTGTTCTGAAGTCCTGGTACGTGTCCAGTGGGGTGAAGATGAAGGTCTGGTCACTGCGCTGGCTCAACCAAGCCAAGAAGGCAAATCCATTTCCTTACTGAGTACACATCTGCTAATCTTAGGAAAGCTTAGAATTAAGCATGCAATTATTGGAACTTGCTAGACTTAAGGAGGTAAAATATGAAAATTAATCTTAAAAGGTTGAAGAAGAACTCATTTTTTATGCACACAAAATCTTCCCTCAAGGGCACCAAAAGACACATCTTTTTCCCAAGGTTGCCACCACCTTCACTTCACCATTCAATTTCTCCTCCGTACTGGGGTGTGGGTAACAGCACAGGTGTTGCTCCCTGCCCTCAGGGAGGACAGAAAACCTCAGGCCAGACAAGGGAAGGACCTGTCAGACGTTCTGCTTCTAGCTGAGCCTCCCACAGGCAGCCATGTGATTAAACCCTGAGTTACACCCCATGTACCTGTGGCCCATTTGGGGAATTTGCAACCATTTGTCCCAGCTGGCCATGCAGAATCCTGTCCTGAAAACACTTAGACTCCTCAATCCTTTTATCCTCATTGCACAGTCCTCAATGGTTTTTCCCACCAGCCCTCCAGGTTCCCAAGAAAGGTTATATATTATTGAGTTAACACTAGCCAGGGCTTCATCCTGAACAGGCTTATTTTCTTTAAATAAGAGCTAGCTCCTGATTAGAGCCTTGGTTTCTAACATTACCGAAGAAGATGCTATTGTTCACTCAGATCGTGTGGCATGAGATCACTCAGATAATTTAATAAAAAATAAGACTGGAGGGGAGACGAAACTTTCCTCTGCCACTTAGGTTCTGCGGCTGGGCCTGAGAATACAGCTGAAATAAGACAAACAGAGAAATGCATACAAATTACAGATATTTTTACATGTACATAGGAGCCTTTACAGGAGAGATGAAGATCATAAGAAGTGGTTAGGACCGAGCATCAAAATGCCTTTTTAACAAAACAATGATTAATTTGAAAAGATGTGTCAAGACAAAGGAAAAGGGTTTCAAGCTTCTAGGGGTGGTAAGGTGTGGGAAAGTGACCAGGAAATATATAGAAGCAACGAAGGGGAGACAAGAGTTCTGTTAGCAGGTGTGTTTGTACACGTTCATCTCATTATCAACTCAGTCTCTGGTGATGAGAATGTTCTTCTCTTCCAGGTATACAGAGGTCCCCTTTCTCATGGGAAGTTTTATGACCTGCTTTTAGGTAGAAGAGGAGGACAGAGCACCCTCCCTGCGTCTGCTATTTCTTAAGTGCCTTTAACTCAAAATAATCAATTGCCAAAGTGGCATATTTGGAGGCTGCATGTTCTGAACCCCTTCCAGACACAGATGAAGTGTACTTACTTGCATGGAACATCAGTCCACAAGTCATCCCTGAAATCTGACTCTCTATGTCCGAAATCTGTCTCAGCTACTTCCCAACTGTGTAACTTTGCTCTTGGATCCTCAGTTTCCCAATCTGTAAAATGTGTCCAAAAATAATACCCAAATACCACCTAAAGCTGTTATAGGAATGAAATTCCATGACCCACAGAAGCACTTAGCCCATAAGAAGTGTTCTATAAATGCAACAATCACTGCAGATTCAGGGGCATTTTGGAGCCTATCCACCGGCCCCCAGGAGATACAAATCCACACTTCACTGGAACAGTCCACTTTGGTCTTAACATTAATGGCTTACTAGGCTTTTCCTCTTCCATTATTTCCTGCATTTAACCAAACCTAGCTTTGACCTAAAAGAAGCCAAGATCTGAAGCAAGGAAATGGAACTTTGAGAGAAAATACAGCAAATTCAACAAGGTCTTAGAAAATAAGTCTTCTGAATCTGTCATTTGCACTCTCTCTAACTACCTTGTAAACTGCTAGAAAGTAAAGACTTGCAACTTTTTAATCAAAGTTTAATTAGCAACTTGCACACAATAAGTACTTGGTGATTAGGAGTATAAATGAAAAAAAAAAGTAAGTTTCCAGTTACCAGGTACCAGGAAAACCAACTCCAAGCTCTTGCCGGAGAGACACCCAGCAATGATATCTCAGAGTTTTGATTGCAGAGCCCCTTCCTCTCTTGGTCACTTACTCCCAGCATCCCACTCCTCTGCCTATATTTCCACATCCTCTGAGAGATCCTCATTGTGTGAAATAGATAATTGCTTGTTAACAAGAATGAGCTGGAAAACACTGGAACGCGAGTTCCTTCTCTGTAGGAGTGTGCTAACAGTGTATATATTTTTGGTCATTATCCTCCCCCTCTCTGATATCAGGATGTGGCCTCTGGGCCTCATGTTAGGCATTGTTCCCAACAAGCCCAAATTGCAGTCTTTTCCTGACAATCTCATAGTTTATATCACATGAGCTCCAGGCTTAGTCAATAATTTTTAAGTCTCTTCTCCAAACATGACTTGAGGAAGAAAATCCAAGACACTTTACAGTTTATACCTATAAATATATTATTAGAAAAGGCTCAAGTGCCCAAATCCCAGAGATCTGGAAGGATGTTAAAAAATTTGACCTTTGTCTGATATATTTTTAAAAATTCAAGGGCATTGTTTTTTGTTTTTGAGACAGAGTCTTGCTCTGTCACCAGGCGCCAGGTTGGAGTGCAGTGGCGTGATCTCGGCTCACTGCAACCTCCGCCTCCCGGGTTCAAGTAATTCTCCTGCCTCAGCCTCCCCAGTAGCTGGGACTACAGGCGCACACCACCACACCCAGCTAATTTTCATATTTTTAGTAGAGAGGGGATTTCACCATGTTGGCCAGGATGATTTCAATCTCTTGACCTTGTGATCCGCCCACTTTGGCCTCCCAAAGTGCTGGGATTACAGGCATGAGCCACTGTGCCCAGCCCATTGTGTGGTTTAATCTGGCCTTTTTTTTTTTTGAGACAGAGTCTTGCTCAGGCTGGAGTGCAATGTCTCAATCTCGGCTCACTGCAACCTCCGCCTCCCGGGTTCAAGTGATTCTCCTGCCTCAGCCTCCTGAGTAGCTGGGATTACAGATGTGCACCACCACACCCAGCTAATTTTTGTATTTTTAGTAGCGATGGGGTTTTACCATGTTGGTCAGGATGTTCTCGAACTTCTAACCTCATGATCTGCCTGCCTTGGCCTCCCATAAGTGCTGGTATTACAGACGTGAGGCACCACACCCAGCCTAATCTGGCTTCTTAAACAGCAAAGTAACTTTCTGACACATAGGGGATCAGCAGCAAACTAAAAGAAGTTTAATTCAGTAGCAAATGGTGCCGCAAATTATTTCAAGAACAGTGAATAGGAAGAGGAAATGTCAAGGTTCCCCCAAACATTGAGAGTTGAACATGAAATCACCACCTGAAGGATGACAAAGATATTCGAATATTAACTTTGTAAATACAGAGACTGTATTCCAGGGCGAGGATGAGGAGTGCATGTGAAGTCTGTGTTTACTTGAAAAATATCTGGCCAGGCACGGTGGCTCATATTTGTAATCCCAGCGCTTTGGGAGGCTGAGGCGGGTGGATCACTTGAGGTCAGGAGTTCGAGAGCAACATGGCAAAACCCCATCTCTACTAAAAATACAACAATTAGTCAAGTGTGGTGGCAGGTGCCTGTAATCCCAGCTACTCAGGAGGCTGAGGCAGGAGAATCATTTCAACCCAGGAGGCGGAGGTTGCAGTGAGCTGAGATTGCACCACTGTACTCCCAGCCTGGGTGATAGAGTGAGACTCTGTCTCATTAGAGAGAAAGAAAAAGAAAAACATCTGCTATAAAGTAAATGAGTTTAACACTTCTAAGGAGTGAAGATATCAGAAAAGGAAAGATCATTTGCTAATTTAACAAATATCTATCAAGTACTTTATTGGGATATGCCAGGCACCAATCCGAAATGGTGGTAAATAAGAGATATACTCCTTAGCTGCATGAAGCTTAAAGTCTAGTGAAGAAGCACCTGTCATTCCACCAAAAAAATCAAACCCCAGACTCCCCCATGATGAGCAGGGTTCTTGGTTCTATACTGAAAAGAAGCTGGGCAGCCTGGAACACACAGAAATGAGTAGGAGAAAAAGAGGACAGGGGGCACCAAGTGCCCTCCATGGGCATACAATGACATGGTCCGCGCTTGAGTTGTCTGGAGATAGATGCTAAAGGCTCTAACAGCACTGACACATCCAGCTCTCACCCCTTTCTTCAATTCTGCACTCAGCCAACAACATCCTTCTTGTAGCTTGACTTTCGAGATATGGCAGAGACTTTTAGTTACCTTCCTGATACTAATTTTCCCCTTTCTTCTGTCAAAGAAGAGAAACTTCTTCTCTCCCCTCTTGTAGTCTGTACCTGGAGGCCTGTGAATTAAACAAACGAAGGGCAGATTTAAAAGAAGATGAGGTACACAGTTTTTGTTAATATTTACATGCATGAGAGTTCACAGAAGTGAAACTCAAAGAAGCACATAAAACTGGGATTTATATGCCATTTTAACAAGGAAAAAGGGATTGAATGGGTTTTTGGTTTATTTTAATATATTTTAAGGTAGCCACAATAGGCTTTTTTTATTATTATTATACTTTAAGTTCTGGGGTACACATGCAGAATGTGCAGGTTTGTTACTTAGTTATACACATGCAATGGTGGTTTGCTGCACCCATCAACCCATCATCTACATTAGGTATTTCTCTTAATGCTATCCCTCCCCTAGCCTCCTTCCTTCCAACAGGCCCTGGTGTGTGATGCTCCTCCCTTTGTCCATGTGTTCTCATTGTTCAACTCCCACTTATGAGTGAGAACATGTAGTGTTTGGCTTTTTGTTCTTGTGTTAATTTGCTGAGATTTATGGTTTCTTTTTTTTATTGTACTTTAGGTTCTGGGGTACATGTGTAGATCATGCAGGATTGTTGCATAGGTGCATACATGGCAAGGTGGTTTGTTGCCTCCATCCCCCCGTCACCTATATCTGGCATTTCTCCCCGTGTTATTCCTCCCCAACCTCCCCATCCCCCTGATGTGCCCCTGCTGTGCCTCCCTTGTCCCCCCCAACAGACACCAGTGTGTGATGCTCCACTCCCTGTGTCCATATGTTCTCATTGTTCAACACCCGCCTATGAGTGAGAACATGCAGTGTTTGATTTTCTGTTTTTTGTTCTTGTGTCAGTTTGCTGAGAATGATGGTTTCCAGATTCATCCATGTCCCTACAAAGGACAAGAACTCATCGTTTTTTGTGGCTGCATAGTATTCCATGGTGTATATGTGCCATATTTTCCTTGTCCAGTCTATCACTGATGGGCATATGGGTTGGTTCCAGGTCTTTACTATTGTGAACAGTGCCGCAATGAACATACATGCGCATGTGTCTTTATAATAGAATGATTTATAATCCTTTGGGTATATACCCAGTAATGAGATTGCTGGATCAAATGGAATTTCTATTTCTAGGTCCTTGAGGAATCGTCACACTGTCTTCCACAATGGTTGAACTAATTTACACTCCCACCAGCAGTGTAAAAGTGTTCCTATTTCTCCACATCCTCTCCAGCATCTGTTGTCTCCAGAATTTTTAATGATCACCAGAATTTTTAATGATCACAAGAGCGAAACTCCGTCTCAAAAAAAAAAACCTCATTGAGATACCATCTTATACCAGTTAGAATGGCAATCATTAAAAGTCAGGAAACAACAGATGTTGGAGAGATCTGGAGAAATAGGGGCACTTTTACACTGTTGGGTGGAAGTGTAAATTAGTTCAACCATTGTGGAAGACTGTTTGGCAATTCCTCAAGGATTGAGTGGGTTTTTTAAGCAAGACAGAGCTTTTTTTTTTTTAACTTTTATTTTAGGTTCAGGGGTACACATGCAGATTTATTATATAGGTAAACTTGTGTCACAGGTGTTTGTTGTACAGATTATTTCGTCACCCACGTACTAAGCCTAGTACTCAATGGCTATTCTTTTTTCATCCTCTCCCTCCTCTCACTCTCCACCCTCAAGGAGATTCCAGTGTCTGTTTTTCCCCTCTTTGTGTCCACGAGTTCTCATCATTCAGCTCCCACTTGTAAGTGAGAACATGTGGTATTTGTTTTCTATTCCTGCATTAGTTTGCTAAGGATAATGGCCTCCAGCTCCACATATGTTCCTGCAAAGGACATGATCTCTTTTTTATGAATGTGAAAATGGTATTTCATGGTATATATGTGCCACATTTTCTTTATCCAGTCTACCATTGATGAACATTTAGGTTGATTCCATGTCTTCACTATTGTGAATAATGCTGAAATGAACCTACATGTGCAGGTTTCTTTATGGTAGAATGATTTATATTCCTTTGGCTATATACCCAGTAATGGAATGACTGGGTTGAATGGTAGTTCTGTTTTTAGCTCTTTGAGGAATTGCCACCTTGTGGAACTGTTTTCTACGATGGTTGAACTAATTTATACTCCCACCTGTGATGTATAAGCATTCCCTTTTCTCCGCAAACTCACCAGCATCTGCCATTTTTTCACTTTTTGATAATAGCCATTTTGACTGGTATGAGATGGTATCTCATTGTGGTTTTGATTTACGTTTCTCTAAAATCAGTGATATTGAGCTTTTTTTCATTTATTTGCTGGTTGCATGTATGTCCTCTTTTGAAAAGTGTCTGTTCATGTACTTTGCCCACTTTTTAATGAAGTTGGTTTTTGCTTGTTAATCTAAGATCCTTATAGATGCTGGATATTAGACCTTTGCCAGATATATAGTTTGTAAATATCTTCTCCCATTCTGTAGGTTGTCTGTTTACTCTGTTGATAGTTTCTTTTGCTGTACAGAAACTCTTTAGTTTAATTAGATCCCATTTGTCAATTTTTGCTTTGGTTGTAATTGCTTTTGTCTTCTTCATCATGAAATCTTTGACTGTTCCTGTGTCCAGAATGGTATGGCCTCAATTGTCTTCCAGGGCTTTTATAGTTTTAACTTTTATATTTAAATCTTTATCTTGAGTTGATTTGTTTATATAATGTAAGAAAGGGGTCCAATTTCAATCTTCTGCATATGGCCAGTCAGTTATCCCAGCACTGTTTAATGAATAGAGAGCCCTTTCCCATTGCTTGTTTTTGTCAGCGTTGACAAAGATCAGATGATTGTAGGTGTACAGCTTTATTTCTGGGATCTCTATTCTGTTCCATTAGTCTATGTATCTGTTTTGTACCAGTACCATGCCATTTTAGATACTGGAGCCCTGCAGTATAGTTTAAGTCAGGTAATGTGATGTACCAGCTTTGTTCTTTTTTGCTTAAGATTGCTCTGGCTATTTGGGCTTGCTTTTAGTACCATACAAACTTTAAAATAGCTTTTTTGGCTCAGCATGGTGGCTCATGCCTATAATCCCAGCACTTTGGGAGGCTAAGACTGGTGGAACACTTGAGGCCAGGAGTTCAAGACTAGCCTGGTCAACATGGTAAAACCCCATATCTACTAAAAATATATAAATTAGCTGGGCATTGTGGCACATGCCTGTTTTTCTAGCTACTTGGGAAGCTGAGGCACAGAGTCACTTGAACCTGGGAGGTGGAGGTTTCAGTGAGCCAAGATCATGCCACTTCACTCCCACCTGGGTGACAGAACAAGATCCTGTCTCAAAAAGTAAATAAATACATACATAATAAAATAGCTTTTTCTAGTTTTGTGAAGAATGTCACTGTTAGTTTGACAGGTTTTGACAGGAATAACAGTGAATCTATAAATTGCTTTGAGCAGTATGGCCATTTTAATGATAACGAGTCTTCGTATCCATGAGCATGGAATGTTTTTCCATTTGTTTGTGTCATCTTTGATTTATTTGAGCAGTGTTTTGTAATTCTTATTGTAGAGATCTTTTACTTCTCTGGTTAGCTGTATTCTTAGGCATTTTGAGAGGTTTTTTTTTTTGGGTGGGGGGGCAACTGTGAATGGGATTTTGTTCCTGATTTGGTTCTTGGCTCAGCTGTTGTTGGTATAAAGGAATGCTAGTGATTTTTTTACATAGATTTTGTATCCTAAAACTTAGTTGAAGTTGTTTTTTAGTTGAAGGAGATTTTGGGCCAAGGCGCTGGGGTTTTCTAGATATACAATCATGTCATCTGCAAACAGGGATAGTTTCGCTTCCTCTCTTCCTATTTGGGGTTGGGTTGTAAGGGACAATAAATTGTGGGTAAGGGACTAGGAGAGTTACAGGAAAACTAATGGAAGACAAGGGCTACTAGTAAGGTCTGTTTATGCAAACTCATCTCAGTGTCCACTCTCTGCCTCCCGTGCTGAGTTATTCTTCCTGGTTCAGACAAGGCACTTCTCATAGGAAAGTTCATCCCCTGCTTTTAGGCAGATAAGAGGAGGACAGAGAATTCTTCCTGTATCAGTTGATTCTTAATTGAAAAAAAAGAAAATTGAATAGAGCCTGTATCTCTTTTTTTAAATGGCATATTTTGGGGCGGCATATTCTGATCTCTTTCATTTCTTAATAATAGAACAGCTAGCTAAATATACCACCTAGAACAAAGACTATGTTTCCCACATGCCCTTGCAGCCAGGCTTTTCCATGTGACTTATTTCTGACCAAAAGGATGTGAGAAGTGTTATGGGCAACCTCTGTGTCAAGCTCCTAGAAGAAATGCATCAACCCTTTTCTCCTTCTCCCTTCTCACTGGCTCAAAAACAGACATGGTAGGGGGCATTTTTGGATATCATGGATGAAGCCACACCCTAGGGATGATGAAAAAATAAATAGAAAAAAATTGGGTCCCTAAAGTCCTTCTGCATTTGAATTTTTATGTGCAAATAACCAAATTTCTATTGTATTTGGGCTACCATGAAACTTGGATCTCTCTCACTCAGTTGCACTCACCTCCTAATACATTACGTAAATTTCCCCTTACAGGGAACACAAGTCAGAAGACATGCACGTTCAGCCCTCTGGTAGTCCTAGTTCATATGGCAAATTAATACACTAGTAGTTGTCCAGAAAGCAGGAGTCAGCCTTTTTCAGTCTGTCAGCAGGGATAACAGCAGATTCCCAAGTCTGGCCTCTTGGAAAGGTTCTCGGAGGTCAGCCCCCAGCCTCATAATGATAAAAACAGCTCAGATGGCACAGAGAATGTTGAACCTCACCACAGTACAAACAGTAGGGCTGCAGCCAACAATCCCTTAAGGGTCTGAATAACCAGAGCTGCTATCTCATCATGACCATAGACTTTCATGGTCTTCTGTCCCTTTTTGTCTTTTTTACAATCCATGGCTAATTTGGTCAGAGTTCTCACAGAAAGCATAGTGTCATGCTAATCCACTGTTAAAAGAAAAACTTTAGAAAAAATAAATCTAACAGGCTGGGTGTGGTGGCTCACATCTGCAATCCAAGTGGTGGGAGGATTGCTTGAGCCCAGGAGTTCAAGATCAGCCTGGGCAACACAGGGAGACCTTATGACTACAAAAAAAAATTCCTAAAATTAGCCAGGTATGATGGTGTGCACCTGTAGTCCCAGTCACTCGGGAGGCTGAGCCCAGGAGGACAAGGCTGCAGTGAGCCATGATTGTGCCACTGTACTGCAGTCTAAGTGACAGGGCAAGACTCTATCTCAATCAATCAATCTATTTAACAGCACTCCTTTGAACATTAAAGGATTCATGAATTGAGTATCACTCAAAACCAAAAAAGTTCCAGAGAGCTCTGCTCCACAGCATGAGCAGCAAGATTTTATAGGCTGAACACAGAAGCTAAGCAGAAAATTACTTGACTGGCTACAGCTCGGTATTTGCCTTATTTGGGTATAACCCAGTGGAGAGTCCCTAGTTGGTGATTTCTGATTGGTTAAGCTCAAGTTTTGTTTTACAATTTCCATTAAAATGGATTTTGGTTTGCTGTCCAGGCACAAAGACAGCCTTGAGCTAATGACCTCCTTATTTTCTTTGACACCATAATGATGAAATTGTCACAGTTCGTTAGAACTTTCTTGATGTTAGCACCAAACACCTTGCATCCTGGAAACTCCTGAGTCCTAAGCAAACAGGGATGGCTGGTCACCCTCCATGATGCATCCTGGAGCATGGACAAAGAGCTGCATCCACATCCTGCCCCAGACTCCCATAACCCTCTATGTGTGGTCTTTATATTTCACTCATCCCATTGGCAGAAGACATTGTCACTGTACCCTTGAGCTCCTCCCAAGCACCTGCTATAGTGCCTGGCACAACCCAGAGATAACTAAGAGCTCCTTTAGCTGGATTATATTCTAGTGGGCACATGTATATTTTGCTCTTTTAAATTATTGGAAAGTCATCCTTGGTAAAAGAGAAAAATGACATTACAGAATAGGGGGGAAAGAAGTAGCATATTTAGTGAAATACATTTGAAAGTTGGGAAATAAGAAGTATATCTCAAGTGCTGCTCTGGAAATGGAATAAAGACAGCAGCATTCCAAACCCTCCCCTTTTACAAAGCCAGAAGAATTATTTTGATTACTGGCAGCTCCTGCTATAAAACTTGGGAACAAGATCGTAAAGCAAATTATAATGAGGCACGCTTCAAAAGTCGGAGACACAAAGGCTAAATAATGAGGATGGGCCATTCCTAATTAACAGTGGCTCTGGACTGCCCTCCGAGAGCTGAGGCATAAATCAGGTGGTGACTGTTGTCTATGAAGCTTGTCCCTGATGCTGCCCCTGCCACACTGAGCTGCTATGAGCTGCTGCTTTCTGTCTACTTGTTTGTTATTCCCCCTGAGACATCCTAGAGGGCAGGGACATCTGGCACAGTGCTGAGCACATGACTGGCATTCAGTGAATATCTGTGGATGTCACCGAAGGTTCCCTGGTCCCCAGATAATCACGTTTCTGGACAGTGCAGGGGTAAAAAGTGAGGACTCACCCAGATTGCCTCTGAGTGCTTCAGTTTCCTGATCCATATAATAGCATTGAACCCACAATGTTTTATGAGGACTAAATAAGTCACATACAGAGACTCTGGAATCCTGCCTGGCATAGAGCAGGTGTCATAAAGTAGTGCTACTTTGATTACTTCGACTATATAAGCCTGTGTATTCATTGTGAAACTTTGAACAGCCTGGAAGTTGATTTACTCAAATACTAAGTGAAAAGAGTAAGTTACATAAGAGTGTGGGTGAAATGATGCCATTTATGTCAGAAAAAAAAATGTGTGAGCAGCTGAAGGCACCTGGACCAGGCCCCCAGATAGGAAAGGGTGGAGGGAAGATGAAGCAAAGGTTAACAGCGAGAAAGGAAATCAAGCAGAACTGCCACACTTTGTCCTCTTCACTCCTGAATTGTTTGAATCTTCTGCAATATGAATATAATCATGTCTCATTCATGGACTTAAAAAAAATAAGGTAAAAAAAATTACAAAAGTGAATCCCCTGAAATTATGCTGACCAGGGTTGCCCTACTGAAAGCTCCTGACCATTCGGCCAACATTCCCAGGCTGAATGTTGTATATTGGGCCTCACCCTCACCCAGAGCCCCTCATCCCAAGCATGGCCAACACTGGGGCTAAATAGTCCTTTGCTGCGGAGCTGTCCTGGGCATTGTAAGTCATCCAGCAGCATCCAGGCCTCCACCCCACAGCACAACAGTGGTACTCCTTAGAGTAGTCCACGTTGTGACAACCAAAAATGTCTCCAGACATTGCCACATGCCAAATGATTTTGCTCTAGAGGGGCAAAATCACCCTGGATGGGGACTAATGTTGACCCATTTTGTGAAAACGAACAAGTGATTGCCACCTGTTTTTAGGGAGTGCCACCTATATGCCCCTCACTTCTGAGCAAAGCCCAGCATCACCCTGGCAGGAGGGGACATCGAGAGTGCTAAGGTAGATCATCCACTAGATCTGCTTCTTCTTCCTTTCTTGGAGAGATGGGATCTCATTATGTTGCCCAAGATGAATTCAAATTACTGGGTTTGACAGGCACTCACCAGTACCCTGAATACACTGATCTTGTCTGCTTATTTTTTGTCTTTCCTATTTTTTTTTCTTTTAGAGACAGGGTCTCACTCTGTGGTCCTGGCTGGAGTGCATTGGCATGACTCATAGCGCACTGCAGCCTCAAACTTTGGGGCTCAAGCAATCCTCTCACCTCAGCCTCCCAAGTAACTGGGACCACAGGCGCGTACCATCTGCTTATTCTTTGCTATTGCAAACAGAACAACCTGAGGACCATTATCCAGTTCCTCTCAGTAAAAACTGTGTCTCCCCCAAGACTGTAAAAACCATTCCATAACATTTGGCTTGCAAAACAACCCTTCCCCGCACCTGCTCCTGCTTCTCTCCATCTCATAAGAAAATGTCATCTCTTTCCCTGGGGTCCCAGGCGATGACAATAACAGTTTACATTTATATTGTGTGCTCTGCCCAGAGAGGATATGAGGCGCTCAACTACACAGGGGACTTCTGAGAAACTATAAGAAACCAGAGACACTGAAGGATCACAGCTCTGGGAGTGCATTGGGCAGCTGAAGAGGTTAAATAGAGGACAAAAGTTTCTATCATTTGAGAGGCTAGAGCATTCCTTCTTCCCCCCACTCTCCTCCTCCCCCTTCCCCTTCTCTCCCCTCCCTCCCGCTGCCTTTGCTCTTCAGGGACTCTGGATAGGAAGCCCTAAGAATGTCCAGATGCAAGATCTCTAATCTGAGATTTGGCCCCTGCAGAGCAGAGACTAGCCTGTCAGTGGAAGCAGCACTGGGCTTAGTGGTGGAAAACTTAGTCTGCTTTCCTTCTGCTGAGTGAGACTTTGGCAAAGCTCTTATCCTCCCTGGACCTCAGTTTCTTCATTTATGAAATAGAGATAATAATCTACCTGCTTTATTGGCCTCATAGGATTATTCTAAGTGAGATAATGTTTGTGTTGAGCTTCATAAATGGTCTAGAACTATGCCAGCTGCTCTGGTCCTAAGACTCATCCCCTCCCATAGTTGTAGGCCTGACAATCTCTAAGAGATGAAAATAAGAAGCAGGTGGAGGGTGAGGGGTGATTTGTCAGGAGACACCCGAAGGGACTCTACTAGCCATGCAGCGTGTCTCATGGAATAGGAGTTAAGTCTTCATGAAGATTGACAAACTCTAGCATTAGAGCATATTTCCAGGATGCCTCCCAATCTGTCTCCCTCCAGATACAGCACAGTAGCTATTCACATGGGAATGGGAAGGAAAGGGAGGGTGGGAAACTTCTCAGGAGAAAGCACCTAACAGCCACTTCACCCTCTGGAGGCCTATGTCCTCCTCCTTTGACATTCCAAAGAGATGGTAGC
This sequence comes from Cebus imitator, assembly GCF_001604975.1. Classification (NCBI taxonomy): domain Eukaryota; kingdom Metazoa; phylum Chordata; class Mammalia; order Primates; family Cebidae; genus Cebus; species Cebus imitator. The sequence goes on from NW_016107721.1 coordinate 382,780, forward strand.
GGATTCCTTAAATTGTCCTGTCAAAGCTCAGAAATCCTAAATGTATAACCCAGGTGGGGGAAGCATATGTCAGTCACCTTGTCCCCCTATACAGCCTTATTGCCCAGGTGTTATCGTTGAATTCAAGGTATGGAGGTGAGACTCTCCAGCACAGGTAGTCTAACCTGATACGCCGCCTGGGGAGGCACAGAAAAGGCTGGCATCCCCTGATGGGCCATCAGAGGCTGCCCTGCTCTGGCAGAGGATGGGAAAACAGCTCATGCTGCTAGAAGGAAAGTGTTTCTAGATCTGCTGGCTGGGTAGCTTCAGTGCAACAGAACCTTTTCTTTTGCAAATGAGAAATGGAGACTCTGTGATGTGACCCCCAGATATTAGATTAAGAACAACTCTCACTGCTATTACCATCTACTGAGGTCTCTGATGTGCCAGGCAACTAGCTAAATGCTTTTCCTATCTTTTTTCATGTAATCCGCCCTAAACAAGCAAGCAGATGAGGACCAGTAGCAAAGGGACTTGCCCAAAATGACACCATCTGTGAGTAGCAGAACCAGGATTCAAACACAAATCTGTCTAATCCCAAAGCTTTAACCTTAACTGCAACACGCACTGCCTTCAAGCTGCCCAGCAGTGTCTCCTTCCAGCAGTTAGTTCTAGAGTGTACATTCATCAGTGTTGCATAGTAATAAAGTTGCAAAGTGGTTCACAGTGGTTCACAGTGGCTCACAGTACAGTCAAGATTAATTTTCCTGACCCAAATCCCCTGTCCTGGCTCTCTTCCAACTTTATTTAAGAAGTAAAGGGGATTTTGGGGGTCAGACAAGATAACCACTGAATTTTTGGAAATATCTTCAATTTGGTGGACCAAATAACCCAAAAGTTAAATTCCTCTTTCTGTTTAATATCTAAACATGTTATAAGAAAAGCCAAAAGTGGGGTCTTTGAAAAGCTGAATGAAAGGACTAATACCTCCAAAACAATTTTTTAAATGGGGGAAAAAGAAAGCAGGAAAGTAAGAACAATTAGAAATGAGACTACAAATATGAGAGCAATTAAAATAGTTAATGAAAATAACTGGTTATGCCAATAAATTTGAATACTAAGATGAAATTGTTGGCTGTTTGCAAAATGAATTGCCAAAATAGACTCAAGAAGAGCTAGAACTGAACAATCACAATAGAATTATTGGGGAAAAATATGTCAAACATCTGCCACTACAGTAGGAACCAGGCCCAAGTGATTTTGTCCTTAAATTCTATCTGTCCTTAAAAGAATAGTTAATTCCTATGCTATTTAAATTATAACAGAAAATGAAAGAAGATGAAAACTTTTTTCCAAATTATTTTGGAAAGTAGACATAACTTTGATTCAAAACACAATTTTTAAGTTAAAAAAATTTATAGACTTGCATTATGAATAATATAGATGAAAACTTTACTCAATATATTAACAAAATTAATTTGAAAGTATATTTTTTGTTTTTGTTTTTTTAATATATTTTTGGTTTTCAATTCCTGAGTTCCTTCATTTAGAATAATGGCCTCCAGCTCCATCCAAGTTGCTGCAAAAGACGTTATTTTGTTCTTTTTATGGCTGGGTAGTATTCCATGGTGTGTGTGTGTGTGTGTGTGTGTGTGTGCGCGCGCCACATTTTCTTTATCCACTTATTGGTCAGTGGGCACTTAGGTTGGTTCCATATCTTTGCAACTGTGAGTTGTGCTGCAATAAATACGCATGTAAAGTATGCAGGTGTGTATATATATATACACATATATATGTATACGTATACGTGTGTGTGTGTGTGTGTATGTGCGTGTGTGTGTAATGACTTGTTTTCCTTTGGGTAGAATGGATAGAATGGATCGAATGGTACAAATGGTAGATCCACTTTTAGTTCTTTAAGAAATCTCCATACTGTTTTCCATAGAGGCTGTACTAATTTACATTCCACCAGCAGTGTATAAGCTTTCCCTTGAAAGTATATTTTTGAAGCACAGTGAGCAAGTTGGGTTTATTACAGGAATTTCAGGATGGGTTAAAATTATTAAATGTTTTAACATCAGGAAATATATTAGTGCAATTCATTGTATCAGTAGGTTAAAAGTGAAAATCCACATGCCTATTTTAATAGATGTCAGAAAAGCATTATGTAAAAATTCTGAATAAAATTACAATTTAAAAAATTCTAAATTTGATAGGGTATCCAATATATATCAATAGCAAACAGCATATTAAATAAAAATATGCCACCAAAGTTAGAAACAGGAAAGGATGCCTGCTATTACCACCACTTTTCAACATTGTTCTTGAGGTTCTAAAATTATTATTTATAGATTCTATTCCCAGAAAATCCCTGCACCTCAACTAAAAACCTATTAGAACCAAAAACATGCAGTAACACAACTATATGAAAGCAAAATATATAAAAATCAAAGTTTTCATTTATACCAGCAATAAGAAATTATAAAACATAATGGGATAGATCTACCTCAAAATATTTTTATATGTTTAATGCCAAAAAATAAAATTAATAAAATAGACTTACTATTTAATAATCAAGAGGATGATGGGAATCATTTGATTCATGTATTCTTGATTATGTTAATACAACCCGGAATCAGTGAACTTTGTGGCTGTAGAGGCCTCAGAAATTATTCAGTCTTGCTCCCTATTCACTGTAAAACCAACCCCAGAGAGTCTGAACAATGTCACTATACTCATAAATCCTGTAAGAAACTGGATAAAAACTAGAATACAAATCCAGCCCATCCCCTTCCTCCTCTACTTTACTACTTTCATTAAAGGATTTTATTTGCAAAAAAATGTATTTGAAATGCCCTCTGATTTAAGAAAAATAATTTGCAAGTGCCGTGGAGATTAAAATGATCTGTGATTGTTTTCTTACGTACTTTAAATTGTCTTTGTGAAACAAAGGTCTACAGGGTAGAACAAATGTAATGTGCTCTTCCATCACACCAAACTGTAGGCAATTAGTGCTTTTCAATAGTCATTATGCCATTTCTAAAACAATAAAACCTAGTGACCATGATGCCTGGCAGCAGACTGCAGTGCATCTCATCTGTAAACCCCCCAAAGTGTCAGTTTAAATCTGTGCATGGTATTGCAATTATAATGAAAAATGTTCTGAATTTAAAGCTATCTACCTTCAACCATCTGGAGATGTTCCTTTATTAAACGTGCTTCTAGCATTGGTGGAGTCCTGTGATAATTCATTTTGAAAGAAAAGAAATTCATCCGTGGTTCACAAGCCTGTTCAGACAGGCTTGCAGTCTTGCATTTAATAACAGCCTGAGAAACAGAGAACAAAAGCTGCTGTATCTCTGCCGAGACAATTTGAAGACAGAGACTAGAGAGATGAAGACTGTCCTGGTCTCAGATGCGGTTAAGATTTAAAAGCACTTTACAGGTCAATTCAAGAAAGACTGACAAACCCAGGAAGACATTAGCTGTAATACAAACATGTGATTTGCTATCAAGCTGTAATAACGAAATCCAAACATTTTCTCACCATCACCTTTATGAAAGAAAGGATGATGTTAGCATACAAAAAGAAAACACTGCAGTTCCTGAAAGTTTAAATCCCAATCTTCTTGCTCAGCATATTTTTCCAAAAGAATAAAATACATATTTGGGGAAGATGTAAAAGAGGCCATAACTTAGTCCATACTATTTTCTTTAATGTAGGCCTTATCGTTTTCTTTTGGGAAAATTGCTTCTCCTTTTCTATATGTAACTGTTCAAAAGGTGAGGTCTTTAAGCACATGCATTGGGAATCTGTTAACATAGCCTCCTTTTCCTTGCCTTCCTTGTAAGGGAATCCCACATTTTCTATGAGGAACTGCACTTTCCCAATTCTGAGCCATGTGGTTTAGGAAATACACATACACACCCCGATATGACCATCAGCACAGGCTGAAGTGAGACACAGCTGACGCTCCCTCCAGGCAGTCACTGCCCCTTGAGAAAACTAAGCACTTTCTCTAGGGACACCTGTCAGAAGAGGCTTCCCTCTCCAGATGGAAGCTTGCTTTCTTTTTTTTTTAATTCCATTTTAGGTTTTGGGGTACATGTGAAGAACATGCAAGATTGCTGCATAGGTACACACATGGCAGTGTGATTTGCTGCCTTCCTCCCCTTCACCTATATCTGGCATTTCTCCTCACACTATCTCTCCCCACCTCCCCACCCCCCGTCCCTCCCCCATTTCCCCCCAACAGACCCCAGTGTGTAGTGCTCCCCTCCCTGTGTCCACTCACAGACCGAAGCTTTCTAAGCCAGAGCAGAGTGAAGACGTCTTCCCTCCACTCAAGGGCAGTCGCCTGCATCAGATCTGTTTCCACTGCCCCTGCCACCTGCTGCCAATTCCCAGTTTCAGGGAAAGAAGCAGATACACCGTCATGTGCTGTAAAACGATGTTTCAGTCCGTGAAGGACCACATATACAAGAGTGGTCCCATAAGATTTTAATGGAGCTGAAGAAGTCCTATTGTTTAGTAACATGGTAGCTGCTATAATGTCACAGGGTAACATGCTACTCACATGTTTGTGGTGATGCTGGTGCAAACAAACCTACTAGTTTGCATAAAAGTATAGCATATACAATTGTGCACAGCACATAACATTTGATGATGACAAACAACAATATTACTGGTTTATTAATTTACTATACTATTATTGTTATTTTAGAGTGTACTTCCTTCTATTTACATTTTTAAAAAATAGTTAAGTGTAAAACAGCCTCAACCAGGTCCTTTGGGAGGAATTCCAGAAGGTGGTATTATTATCACAGGAGATGACAGCTCCATGCCTGTTACTGCCCCTGAAGACTTTCCAGTGGGACAAGCTGTGGAAGTGAAAGACAGTGATACTGATGAGGCTGACCCTGTGTACACCTAGGCTAATGTATGTATTTGTGACTTAGTTTTTAACAAAAAAGTTTAAATAGTAAAAAATTTTAAAATATAGAAAAAACTTTCTAAAACAAGGATATAAAGAAAGAAATTACTGTTATACACCTATACAATGTGTTTGTGTTTTAAGCTAAGTGTTATTACAAAAGAGTCAAAAGTTTTAAAAAATTAAAAAGCCTAGAAAGTAAAAAACTTTACAGTAAGCTAAGGTTAATGTGTTATTGAAGGAAGAAAAATATTTTTTATAAATTTAGGGTAGCCTGGCTGGGTGCAGTGGCTCACGTCTGTAAATCCCAGCACTTTGGGAGGCCAAGGCAGGTGGGTCATGACGTCAAGAAATTAAGACCATCCTGGCAGACATGGTGAAACCCCGTCTCTACTAAAAATACAAAATTAGCGGGGCGTGGTGGTGTGCACCTAGACTCCCAACTACTCAGGAGGCTGAGGCAGAAGAATCACTTGAACCCAGGAAGCAGAGGTTACAGTGAGCCGAGATCGCGCCACTGCACTCCAGCCTGGCAAGAGAACAAGACTCCCTCTCAAAAATAAAAATAAAAAAACTTACTGTAGCCTAAGCATATGGTATTAATAAAGTCTACAGTAGTGTACAGTAATACCCTAGGCCTTCCCATTCACTCACCACTCACTCACTGATTTGCCCAGTGCAGATTTCAGGCCTGCAAGTTCCATTTATGTAAGTGTCCTTGACAGGTACATCATTTTGTATCTTTTATACCATATGTTTACTGTATCTTTTCTATGTTTCCATACATTTATATACATAAATTCTTACCATTGTGCTCCAAGTGTCTACCGTATTCAGTACAGTAACATCCTGTATAGGTTTGTAACCTAGGAGCAACAGGCTTTACCATATAGCCTAGGTGGATAAACGGTCTAGGTTTCTGTAAATACACTCTATGATATTCACACAATGACAAAATCACCTAATGATGCGTTTTTCAGAATATAGCTCTCATTCAGCAACTCATGACTGAACTTCGAGAACATATGAAGCCCCCTCCCCCTCACACTACAGGTTCCTGGAGTCACAGGTTGGACAGAGGGAAGGGTTTAAGCCAATTATGGATTAAAGTTTTAGCCCAAATAGGACTAAGTCAAAAGTAATTAAAATGTTAAAGAATTTGCTCAAGATTTTTATTAAGGGACAGGAAGGAGAGAATTGGCAAAGTATGGCTATAGGGAGCGACTGCAGGAAACAAAAACTATTTCCTGTTTATATCCCCCTGAGTTTGACAGGTTACAGGTTATTTTTAACAACAAAATCATAATAGCACAGGAAAACAAAGGCCATCAAAAGGCTACAAAATGTTTTTAAATCCCAGTACAATAGCAGATAGAATTACATTAGCATAAAAATCAGAACTGAGAACACACTAGCCCAAAAGACCTGAGACACGTGAGGCTAACCAAACCCAAGAGCCCCAGAGAACTCCAGAGTTTCTGCAGAGAAACACCAGGTGCAGGAGCTGGCCAGGCAGCCACGACCAGGCAGCCATAATCAGGGAGATCTACCAAAGAACAGCATTCTGAATCAGTGACCATGCTATTGGGGTTTTCCTGGAGCTGTTGAGGGAGGATGGAGGTTGATTTCAAAGAGACACCAGGGAAATTTTGAGAGTGATGAGAGTGTTCTGTATCTTGATTGGGATAGTTAAATGGCAGATAGACTCTTCACCAAAAATGAATGCACTACTGCTCTCCAGCCTTGTTACATTTTATTATGTGTAAATTATACCTTAGTAAAGTTGATTTTTTTAAAAGAGATTTCAGAAACACATTAACCAGCTGAAAGATATGGGTCATGTTTGGATCCTAATTCAGTTTAGAGGAAAAAGAGAACTTAAAGGATAAATTGGAAAACGTGAACATCATCTGTATATTTTCTGACTTTTGGTATTATTGCTGATTTAGAGTTGGGTATGATGAAGGTGTTGTAGTACATTAAGAGGTATCCCTATCTCTTAAAGATTTATACTAAAATGTTTGCAAATGAAAGTATATAATGTCAGGGGTTTGATTCAAAATAATTTAGGGGGTGGATATAATGAAAAGAACTACAAAGAATAAAACTGGCCACAAGTTAATTACTGGGTGATGGATACATGAAGCTCATTATACCCTTCCCATTAGTTCTTTGTATGTTTGGAATTTTCCACATTAAAAACTTAAATATAATGATATACTGCTATGGTTTTGATCTTGTCCCCACTAAATCTCATGCTGAATTATAATCCCCGATGTTGGAGGTGGGGTCTGGTGGGAGGTGATTGGATCATGGCGGTGTATGTATGGTTTAGTGTCATCTCCCTTCGTAGTGTCCTTGCCATAGTGAGTTCTCGTGAGAGCTGGTTGTTTAAAAAGTGTGTAGTACCTCCCCTCTCTTTCTCTTCCTCCTGCTCCAGCCATGCAAAGTCCCAGCTCCCCTTTAGCCTTCTGCCATGATTATGAGTTTCCTGAGACTTTGCTAGACGCTGAGCAGATGCCAGCATTATGCTGCCTATACAGCTTGCAGAATCGTGAGCCAATTAAACCTCCTTTCTTTATAAATTACCCAGTCTCAGGTATTTCTTTTCAGCATTGCAAGAATAGATGAATACATATGCACATATGAAAAAGACCAAAACTTCAATAACATATTAAATTGGTAATGATTTTTAAAATTAGAGTTATTGATGATTTCCAATTTTTTCTCCATAATTTTCTAGGTTATCGAAACTTTTTAGGAACATAACATTTTAGGGTTTTTTTACTGTTTTAATCTTACCCATCCTTTAAGAATAATTCAAGTCTTCTCTCCTCCAGGAGCCTCCCCTTGTCCCTTCAACAAAGGTTGGATTCCTTCAACAGCACATGTGAAACTTACCACTTCCTCTTCTTCTTAGCGCTTGGCATATGATATCTTTGGTAATTTATTATCACATGTGTTTATTGTTGCAGATTGGGGGGTCCCTAAGACCACTCTTGGGTTTAACTTTTTGCTAGGACTCAAAGAACTAAAAAAAAAAATCCTTACACTCATGATTATAGTTTATCAAAGTGAAAGGATACAGATTAAAATCAACAAAGAAAGAAGATGCATGAGGTGGAGTCCAACAGAGATCAGAACTGTCATGCAGGCAATGCTTACTCCTCCCAGCAACGATGTATGGCAATGCACACAGGTTATTCACATCCAGGGAAGCTCAGCTGAGTCTTGGTGTCTGGGGATTTTACCGCTGCTCAGTCATGCAGACATGGCTGACTGGCTGTGCGGCTGGCCTTAGTCTCCAGCCCCTCCAGAGGTCAAACCGGTGCTATGTAGCCCAAGGCCACCACCAGAAATCATGCTGTGCTTTGGTCTGAATGCTTGTTCTCTCAAAATTCATATGTTGAAGCTTAATCCCCAATGTGATAGTATTAAGAGGTAGGGCCTTTAGGAAGTGATTAGGCATCCATGCTCTTGAATGGGATTAGTTCTCTCATAAAAGAGACTTGAGGGAATCCTTCCACCCCTTATGCCATGTAAGAACACAGCAGAAAGGTGCTGTTTATGAAGCAGACAGTCCTCGCCAGTCAGTGGCTCTGCTGGTGCCTTGATCTTAAACCTCTGTAGAATTCTGTTCTTTGTAAGTTACCCAGTCAAAGTCATTTTGTCATAGCAGTGACAGCAGCAGCAGGCCATCTCATGCAGCCACTGCCATCACCCTGGCTGCTGCAGGGAGGGCACAGGGAGGAGGCAAATAGCCCCTCCCACTCCAAGCCCACCACCCTGGGGGCCGCCATGATGGGGCCAGGCTGGGTCATGCCATGGCAAGGCGGAGCTCCAGGCCACCCCTGAAGGCCAGGACCACAGGAGGAGCTCACAGCAACATTGCCCCTGCCCTGATGCCAGCCCAGAACTAGTGAGGACCTGGAGCCCCCACCCCAGACAGCAAGGGGTTGCAGCCAGGTGCCATGCCCCTAACACCAGCCCAAACAGACTAAGACACACTGTTAGCACAGACTATCTGGTATGACTCAAGGCTTCCAGGTAAACAAGACATTCTTTCCTAACAGGATATTCTTGGAGGTTACCTCCCAGGAGCTCGGCAATGGCCAAACTCTTTGAGGGCAAGGTTGACCCTTCACTATACAAATGTCTTCTCATTTATATTTTCAATCCCCTGAAATACCATAAATTTATCATTTATATTTTCAAGCAGAAACACCATAAATGTCACTGTATTTCAGTTATTTGGCATGTGCATTTCACAGAGAAGAAAAGTGCTTTCTGCTGAGGCCCTTGCCCCATACACACTTGCTGAGAGAGGGCCAATGAAGAGCCTGTTGGAAGTAAAAGAGGCAGTGGAATTAGAGTTTCCACCATCGGAAATGGACAAAACCCAAGAGAACGGGAAGAAAACAGTTCAGGGAACTGAGCAATAAGAAATTTTGGAAAAGAATTCAAAAGTTAGGTAGGACAATGCTTTTTGAAGTGAAGTCAGCAGATCAGCAGCATCAGCGTGACTTGAGAACTTGTTAGAAATACAAATTCTAGGCCGGGTGTGGTGGTTCTCACCTGTAATCCCAGCACTTTGGGAGTCAAAAGCAGGAGGATCACTTGAGCCCAGAAGTTCAAGACTAGCCTGGGCAACATAGGGAGACCCTAAGTCTACAAGAAAATTTAAAAATTAGCCAGGTGTGGTATCGTATCCTACAATTCAATTCAATTCAATTCTGAACTAACTAACCAGAGATAGTGACAGGCTCCAGGTTTAAGGACTCAGTCCCACATGACTGACCAAACTCCAGATGCCATCACAAGGGTTAGGTCCCCAGATTTCCAACAGTTCTGTCCAACTCGGCTATAAATCAAGCGTTCTCACAAACCCCTCATCAGCTTTGATAATTTGCTAGAACAGCTCTCAGACTTCAGAAGTCACAACTTGCTTTTACCAGTTTGTTATCAAAAATACAATTTAGGAAGAGCCATATGGAAGGGGTGCATAGGGCTAGATATGGGAAATGGATGCAGAGCTTCCACATACTCTCTGGACATACCACCCTCCCTCCATGTAGTCACCAACCCAGCTTTCCAAGCCCCGTCATTTAGGGATTGTTATGGAAGCTTCATGGCATAGGCATGATTTATTAAACCATTAGTGATTGAACTCAACCTGCAGCCTTCCTCCCCTCCCCAGAGGTCGGGAGAGTAGGATAGAAAGAAAGTTCCAGTCCTCTAATTATGCCTTGGTGACCAGCACCCATCCTGAAACTGTGTAGGGGAACTCAGCCACCAGTCTTGTCCTTAACATATCACTCTGGGGATCACCAGAGTTTTTTGGAGCTGGGTACCAGGAAATGGGCACCAGTGGCTGCTGTGTCACAATCTCTGGGAGGCTGTGTCACTGCAGCCTCCGCCTCCCAGGCACCACCATACCTGGCTAATTTTTGCATGTTTAGTAGAGATGGGGGCTCACCATGCTGTCCAGACTGGTCTCAAACTCCTGATCTCCAAGTGATCCTCCCGCCTCAGCCTCCCAGAGTGCCACCATTCCCAGCCAAATATGTATGTCTTATTATGCCACAGGAACTCACAGAAGAGCTGGTTGTATGTTTGGATACTTGGACACAGCAGCCACTGCTGTAAAGAGCAGTCTATAAAGATTACAACTGGAAAGGCTCCACTACACTCACATTCAGGGCCCACATAAGTAGTAAAGCAGCTAACCAGTGACATTACATTCTCATGAAACGTCAGGTTGTAGAGACTTGTTAAAAAGAACAGAGAATGCAGGAAGTTCCTTTTGCTTCTAGAATGAACCATGTTGCCCAGGAGCCCCAAGGAGCTCCCCCACTTTCTCTCATAGGAACCAAAATGGGTTCAAGCCAAGGATCTAAGTGGTAAATCAACAGAACGATCTTTATGAAAAATTAAAGTGCAATGTTTTATAAACGCTAACCCACTCTTTGGCCTGGATTTATGACTTGGTCTAACAGCTCACTTTTCTCTCTCCTCAAACTCAGGTTCTCATTTGCACCCAGTTTATTAGAAAAAATAGATTGGAGCAGGGAAATTTCCATAACAATAATCTTCTCTCACGCTGAAGACACTCTTAATCAATAAACTGACAGCATAATGGGCTGCTCATTAGATCCTTCAAGAATAATAAGTCCCAGGCAAGTGAAGGGGCTCTGTCTGAGCCTAAAATTGAGGAAACCACAGAGAAAGATATGAAAAAAGCCCAGAGGTTGCAGGAGACCTTCTTATAAAAGAACTGTCTGGGTGATGTACTTGTCATTTTGCAAAAGATTATCATGGCTTTGTGAGCATAACAACTTTCACTTATGATTCTTTATAAAAAGAAAAATGAATAATGAATTTGCTGTCATGATTAGACAGCCTAAAATACATACACTCAAATCATTATAAGTGTTTTAAAGAAGTATCAGTAACTTTATTGCTGAGTAGACAAACCATCACAAAACTCAGTGGCAAAATACCCATCAGTTGTTCTTTCTCGTGCACCTGGAGGTAGGGGGTGACTAGTCTAGTCTAGGCTCAACAGGGTTGGCTCTGCTCCATGTGTCACTCATCTTCCCTGGACCAGTGGACCAACTGAGGCACAATCTCCTTGTGGTGATGGCCCAAGCACAGGAAGTCAGGTGGAAATCCACTAAGTCACTTAGCCTAGGTTTGGACTTGACACCATCACTTCTGCCTCATTCTACTGGCCAAAGCAAAGCACATAGATTAAACCCAAAGTCAAGGGGCAAAGAAATATGCCCCACCTTTATGGAAGAACTCTAAAGTCATGGATAGAGTGCATGATACAGGAAAGGGCAAAACTAGGGGCCAACAATGCAATCTACAACAGGGAGAAATGCATTTTTCCCATAGGCATATTAACTGAAATTCGCTATAACTGAACATAGTTCCTTGATTTTTTTTTCAATAATAAAACTATTTCTTTAAAGGTGACAGAATGTATTTGCTCTAAACTGCTTTTTCAGCGTTATCTCCATAAATCCACTGGCTTGCACAAACCCTCCACTAGAACCCAACTAGCCAAATTACTGACTTCCAAATAAATCCTATAATTCTACTTTTTTTTTTTGCCTTTGCTTAGAGCAGTGGTTCTCAAAGTATGGTCCCTGGAAAAGCAGCATCAGCATCACATGAGAATTCACTAGAAATACAAATGCTAAGTCCTCATCCCAAGACAAACCTGCATTAGAATCACCTGAAGTGCTTATCAAAACACAGAATAGCCTGTGTTTTGATAAGCACTTCAGGTGATTCTAAGGCAGGTTTAAATATAAAACCACTCTCTTCCCCCACAGAGGACATTTGACTCTGCTGTTCCTGTTATCAAGCCCACTGCAGACACCCCCTGAAGAATGCTGTACATCACCACCTCTCCCAGCCAAGACTATCCCTCCACTTTTAAACTCAATAGTGACTTATTAGTTACTTTTTCATACTACTATATCTTATCTCTCCAGCCCAACTAGAGATACAACTATAGATACTACAGCTCAACTACAGATGCTGGTCAACCAGCCATTTACCATGGAATTTAGAGTCAGAGGGACCTATGTTCTAGTCTCAGTTATGCCCTTACTAAGTATGTGGCCTTGGACAGGTGACTTAACCTCTCGGAGCCTCAATTTCCTCATATGGATATGAAATCAGTGAAACTCACTCACTCCACAGTGTTTATGCAAAAATAGAAATAAGCTAACACCAGGCACTTTCAGCATGACACTAAGAAGACTAAGGCCAGTATTGGAGACCAGAACATGCCACCCCAAAATCTGCCACTTTGGTATAAGGATTATTTTCAGCCAAAGGCAACTGAGAATCAACAGATAAAGGAAGACTTCTCTTACCTCTCATTTTCTGCCTGAAAGCAGGACATAAATTTACAAAGATGTCCCTCCTTCCCTCTCTACCAGGAAGCACAAAGGTTGATCACCAAAGACAACTTTAGACCCTTATCAGCTTGGAGATGGCATCAGAGGAAACTACCCAACAAACGTTACTAACCAGCCTTTATCCATCATTCATTTCTCTTTTATTTTCCTTCCCAAAATTTCTAGTTCATAAAGACTCAAGATCCTTTTTCCTTTTTTTTTTCTGTTTTGTTTTTAATTTCAATTTTTATTTTTGATTCAAAGGAGACATGTGCAAGTTTGTTACATGGCTAAAATGTGTGTCACTGGAGTTTGGTGCACAAATGATTCTGACACCAGGTAGTAGGCATAGTACACAATAGGTCATTTTTTTGACCCTCATCCTCTTCCCACCCTGTTGGGGTTCACTCAGGATGGTGGCAGAAATATTAAAGGAAAGTTATAGAATATAGTCGCAAACCCTTTTGGAAGGCCTACGGGTTTTTTATTACTTGGCTGAAGGCAGCTTTGTCCCCTTAGTTAAATAATTAGATAAACTCCCCACATTCCTCTGTCTCTACCCTAACTAGCTTGTTTACTCATGTAACCTTTAAGCCAGATGGCCATCTGCAGGGGAGGTCGACCAGGGAGATTATCCTTTAACAGTGTTTGCTCTGGGCATTGGTGCCTAAGCTTTAATCTTTCAAAGAACTACTCTCTTAACCATGCTAATTATCTCCGAGTGTGTTTACTCAAAACCTTTGTTGTTAAATCTGTATTGAATAAATGTGAGGAAGGAGAACTAGTTGGGGTTACATAGCTGCGATCTCAATCTGCGGGAAGTGCATGACGCCCTAGTCCACTCATTCACTGTACTCCGTGTTTGAGTGTATTTATTCATCTGCTGCAGAATCAGGGTCTGCAGGACGGACCTCTGCAGGTGGTGACCCCAGCGTGACCAATGACACACCACCCTCCACCCTCAAGTAGGCCTTGGTGTCTCTCCTTCCCCTCTTTCTATGTGTACTCAATGTTTAGCTCCCACTTATAAGTGAGAACATATACTGTTCAGTTTTCTGCCCCTGTATTGATTTGCTTAGGATAATGACCTCCAGCTACATCCATGTTGCTGCAAAAGACATGATTTCATTCTTTTTATGTCTGTGTAATATTCCCTGGAATTTGTGTATCAAGGTCCTTTTTCTTTGTCTTGTCACATCTCCCAAAATTGTTCTTTATTGAAGATGCTATATAAGCCTGAGTTGTAAGGCACCTCTTTGAGATTTACTCATTTTTCCCTGGTATCTCCCATAAATTCATGAGATATCCATGTTAATAAACTTCTGCTTTTCCCTTGTTAACCTGTTTTTTGCTATAGGTTTCTGTTCCAGGTAAGAGGAAGGTTAGGGGAAAATGATTTCTTCCTCCATTACACCAGACCTTGGGTTTCTTCACCTCTCCTACAGCATCTTACCCAGTGCAGATGAATGCATTAAACTGCTGGTTAAACACTTGTTCTGTTTTAAATATAAATGGGATTTTATTCTCTGGACTCCTCCTCTCTCCCCTGAGAAGTCCAGAGTTTTCCTATGCTGTGCATTATTCATTCTTACTATCTTCTTTGTTCATAAGAGTGGAGCTCTGAAGGAGAGCTGAGGCCTCAGGACCTAACAGCCAGCAAGCTTGCTCCAATGCCCACATGCTGCTCTGAGAACCATGAAGCAGAGACATTTATGAGAGCTAAAACACTGTGGAGCTTGTCTTCTGGCCCTGTGCCTCCTTTCAATTGGGTTTGCAAGAGGCATCGAGACATTCAGCTAAAATAAATCCCGTCAGAGAGATGCGGGACTTGAGCTTTCAGAGTTGACTCTCGGGTCATCAATGTGTTTGTCATTGTCATCCAGGACCTTTCACTAATTTGACATTTTTTTTTTTTGAGACGGAGTTTCGCTCTTGTTACCCAGGCTGGAGTGCAATGGCGCGATCTCGGCTCACCGCAACCTCCGCCTCCCGGGTTCAGGCAATTCTCCTGCCCCAGCCTCCTGAGTCGCTGGGATTACAGGCACACGCCACCATGCCCAGCTAATTTTTTGTATTTTTAGTAGAGACGGGGTTTCACCATGTTGACCAGGATGGTCTCGACCTCTTGACCTCGTGATCCACCTGCCTCGGCCTCCCAAAGTGCTGGGATTACAGGTTTGAGCCACCGCGCCCGGCCTTAATTTGACATTTTTGTGAATGCCCTGGAGGTTCAAGTTGAAGAGATGGCAACTCATGAGACAACGAGAATTTAAATGCCCTTAATTACAAAGAATTTGACTGTGTTGCACCTAGGAATTCAGAAATGTGAACTCTGGTTAAAATCACTACAGAGCAAAGATTTGTAAATGTAAGCATAATTGCTTTCATTTCATTCTAAGAAATGCTCATTGTGAAGCTGGTTTTGTAAAGAAATCACTATGTGTTGGGGAAAAGGTTTAATCACTATGCATTTGGAGACAGAGGATTCATTTGCTGGAAGATAATACAGGTGCCAGAGCTGAGTTTCTGGGGAACAACATAGTTCCACTTTTTTAAAAAGACATTACAGTAGCCCTGTTGAAATGTTTGTACTTTTCTGAAGGATGTCCATCACATGGAATTGGAAGTACCAGAAAAAAAAACTGGTAACCAGTTTTTTATTTCAAGGGACATAAATTGGAAGCAGCAATGTCAAACTTTACCTGGGCCCTGGGCTCAGAAAGCCACCGTAAGCAGCACCAGTTGAGAAGCTAGCCCCACCACCCCCGCTCTTCCATGTTTCAATATAAGACCCACCTCCATTCTTCCAAACGGCTCCCCTGTTTATAAAATCCTAAATTTTCTTTTTTTTCATCCCAAAGAAATATCCCAATTGCAATAGCAGTATCCCAACTGCAGTAGCTCAAATACATTCATTTCAATTGCCCAGGGAATTTTGTCCTAAACAGAAGGAAAAAAAAAAATAATCTCTCTCTACTTTTTTTCCTCTCAACTAAAACTGAAATTAGTACATGGTTAAGTCTATACCTACCTATCACGAGGTATAAAGTTAAAAGTTATATCCAGTGCATGTTCTCAATGTTGTACTTCCTACATCTAACTTCAGATCAACATATTTAGAATCACTTTCTAACTGGTACTGCCAGTTAGAAAGCTCGACTCTTGGTTTTTCTATAGCCAGAGCACTACCTGGTCTTATTAGACTAAACAGAGATGTGGGTCCTTCTAGCTAATGCCCACCTCTGGTCTGCATGCCCACTACCTGCTGGCTGACCTCCTCTTGCACGTGGAACCTACTGGTGGGTGGTCCCCAGTAAAGTGTTAGCTGAACTCCTTGCCTGTCCATCTGACTTCACCCCCCCACTCCCCCGCTAGACCCTGCTGATGGCTGTCTAGTGTAAAAGACAGAGTACCTGGATCAATTAAGGGGGTGATTTCATGCAAGTTATTGCTATGTTGGGTCCCGGAAAGCAATATCCTAAAGTATGGCGCTTCAGCATGCTGAGTACTTTGAGCTATGGGAGACTGGAAGGTCCCAGAAGCAGCCTCAGAGCAAGTCTCTCTGATCTTCTCCCCTCTGTCTCTCTCCCCTCTTTCCTCCACTCTCCCAAAGGGAGGGTCTGTCTCTGAAGTTCCCTCATCCACCTAAAGATAAACTTTCTGGAAAGAATACAACTATCGTAAGCCTCCTCCCCAAGAACCTCAAAAACCAGGGAAGATTAACTGTACCACAAGAGAAGAGACTGAATGCCTAGACAGGCTTTATCACAGGCTATCACCTATTCTTTTACCGGCTGTTCGGAGATCATTTTTGTTTCCTGGGAGAACTTTTATCTACATAACAAGATGACCTTTGTTTGTCATGCATTTCCTTCCCTCGCCTTCTCATAACTTGTGTCACCACCACTCTCAGAAGGCCCAGGCCTCTTTTCCTTTCTGTAGCTCAGATGCTATATAAACTTCAGTCATCTGACCCTTTTTTGAGTCTCACATCTGTGGGACTCCCATGGGTATGCATGTAATTAAAGCGTTTTTTCTCCTGTTAATCTGTCTCCTGTCAGTCTATTGCACAGACTCAACTACAGAAACTTCACAGGGTACAGAGGAAGTTTTCCCTTTCCTACAGCTATAAAGAAGACATTGATTAATGAGGAACACCTCAAAGAAAAGGAAGCTGGCCTTGGGTTTTCTAGAGGCAAGTAGGTCAGGTGTGGTCGCTCACACCTATAATCCCAGCACCTTGTGGGGGTCAAGGCGGGTGGATCACTTGAGGTCAGGAGTTCAAGATTAGCCTGGCCAAAATGGTGAAACCCCATCTCTACTAAAAATACAAAAATTAGCTTGGCATGGTGGCAGGCACTCCTAATCCCAGCTACTGGGGAGGCTGAGGCAGGAGAATCGCTTGAACCTGGGAGGGGGA
Organism: Cebus imitator; assembly: GCF_001604975.1. Classification (NCBI taxonomy): domain Eukaryota; kingdom Metazoa; phylum Chordata; class Mammalia; order Primates; family Cebidae; genus Cebus; species Cebus imitator. The sequence continues at coordinate 400,026 of NW_016107721.1, forward strand.
GGTTGCCAAGAATTGAGATAGTGCCACTGCACTCCAGCCTGGGTGACAGAGTGAGACTCATCTCAAAAACAATTTTAAAAAAAAATTTTTTTAAATAGAGGCAAGTAGGCAAGGAAGTCATCCTCAATTTTCACGGGGGTCATAAGGAAGGGTGGAGGTGGCTCTCATCTTGGGATTTGTTAGAATATTCAAGAGCAGAGTGGTCATCTATATAGTTAGCCCTTTCTCAGAACACAAAAGGGTAGGAGATTTCTCAATCAGCACTGCTTTTTGGGAGCACAAGGTTAGGGAAAAATTCAACTTCGTTACTAGTATCTGAGTTCCTACCATCTCACGAGAAACTCAGCTCTGATAAGCCCTTTGCAGGCCGCCATGTGCCAAAACAAAACAGTTATTTTTAAAACAGTCATTGCCAAATTTCATACGATAATGCTTTATGTTCTTGGGGCATTTGGAGTTCTGCTAATTGATCGTCCCCAAGAAGAGATTTTCAGCAAACTAGCTTTGAGAAAGCGGAGCCGCTTCCTCACAATATTCTCTAAGATCAGACAGACACAGGCACTTTTGTGCATCTCCCAAGCAAATGCTGAGGCGCCTGAGTGTTGTGAGGGTCAAGACAGAGCTTTCTCCTTGGCCCTCTGAGGTTTCACTGAGAAATCAACTCGCAAAAGGTGGGTTAATTGGAGAAAAGGCATACAGATGTATTTAACATGTATATGCTTATACAGTGATTACCACCTCCAACATGGTTCAGAAGCTTATATTCCATCCTAGAAAATCAGGTTATATACATACAGATGTAATTCACATGTATAAACTCATAGAGTGATTACCACCTCCAACGTGGTTCCGAAGCTTATATTTCATTCTAGAAAAGCAGGAGGAGAGAAGAAAAATTCTGCTTAAAACCAGCCCAATTTTCCAACAAGCTGTATGCCCATAGAACTGAAGCTTGAGAAATTTAAATTCATACAGTGAAACACACCTGCCGCCTGTTGACCACCTCCTCTTCCTTACCCCTCCCTAATTCCTGTTTTCCAGCAAGCACATGGTTAAAATGAGACACTAGGCCCGTCACTCAACCACCTGCTGCCTGTTTATCACCTCCTCCTCCTTGTCCCTCCTGTTTTCCTTCTCAACTAGCTAAACCCTTAGTTTTAGTAGGGGACAACACAGATTAGAGGTTTGGCTTCTGTCTGGCTGGCTGACATCATCCATAAAATAATGAAGCCTTCTTCCCTGGCAATACTCATTGTCTCAGTGATTGGTTTTCTATGCAGTGAGCAATGGGACCTAGAGAGAACCCCTGGTATTCAGGAACATGTCGAGGGACAATAAAGGATTACTAGGGAGAATGAATGGACCCAGGAACAGAGATTAACCAGGACTAGATTATCTTGTGAAAGGGTCTGTTCAGGTGTGGCTACACAGAGAAGGGAAGAAGAAACAGTTGTTCTCCTTCGTGGGTCTGGATCTTGGGCCGATGAAGGAACTTCAGTTCTTTGGAAGAGATGGTGGTGGGTTGAGGGAGGTCAGAGAGACATTGGGGCTTCTTCAGTATGTCAAAGTGTCGTATTTGGAAATACCAGTTTCTGAGCCCAACAGGGCCCAGACCTGCCTTGCCCTCTCACACCCAGCACACTTCCTCCAGAGTCAGGGAGTCCTCAATAAATGTCATCCAAATTAAAGCATTCTTTAATATAAATCTATCGTTTGTTCATCAATCAAAAATCACTATTCAGTAGTTTTCGGCTCTGCAAATCTCAAATCCATCAGCTGTATTCAAACTGTACAGGCAGAAAGAAGACAAAGATAACGGCCAGGGAGCTTGTTTATGCCCCTGAGTTTTTCCCTGGCTCCCCTTACCTGGTCCTGCACTTGTCCATGTACTGGGTGTCAGAGTATCAGGGAGACTCACTGTAACCACAGCAAGCAGAAAGCAGGAGGAAGACAACCCTACAGGAAGACCAAAACCCCCACACTCAGCACAGTATGATTGAACAGCAAAGTCCCCTGTGTAAATCTGAGTGTGGGCATCTGTATTTCCTCAGAACAGAATGAGAAGCTCTCAAGAGTTCTAAAACTGCCCTCCTAGCACCACATCTAGGAGGATGTGGCCTCACATGAAAAGAAAGCAAGCTGTGGGTAGCCACAGTGGGCTTGGATGGGAGAGGCTGAGAGCTCTAGCTTGGCACAGCCGTGGAGAAGATTCTCACCCAGAGAAAGGTGAAAGGAAGCCAGGCCGGCCACAGAGAGCAACTGATAACAAACACAGCACTCCAAGCCACTTCCCAGCAATCTGGGCCCAGAGGCACGCAAAACAAAAGCCACAAGACAGGACTACATGGGGCCCAAAGAGACTGAGTCAGACCCAGAGTATTTATTTGACCATACATGCCATAAAGGCTACTGCCTTAACTGGGCAGTCAGGAGAACTTGTGATATGTCATCAGACCCCACTGTGTAATGATGGAGAGGTGGAATATACAAAAGCACAAGGCTCAGGCCAGACATGATGGTGGAACTATGACCCACAACCTCCACAGAAAGCAGCCCAGATTGGTCAGAACTTGGTCAATGAGTGCCAGCTTCCAAGTCAGAACCAACCAGGGAAAGCCAAATATGCCTCCCAAACCAATCAGCTCAGAGGCCTGCTTCCAGTCAACTCACCTACAGCCTCCCTCTGCCAACAGCTTCCCATCAGAACACACCTAAAGCCTTTCTTTTTCCACTCAAAGGGTTTCCCTCTCCCCTGCCTGTCTTGGAGTGCCTGCCATCACATGTGACAGAAGCTGTATCCCTGGCTACAGCAAGTTTTCATAAATCACCTTTGCTTATTCTCACTGTGGTAGAGGGGAGTCTTTGTTTATTACCACATGCTAGAAATCATTACAAAGCAGAACTGTGGCATGATCAAGGGGTATCACTCTAGCCCTTTACAAATCCCCAACAGTGGAAAGGCCACATTTTCTTAAGTCACTTTCATGAATCACAGCATGAGTGGTGGTTGTGAAATTAAGTTCTTATTGCAAAGCAATAAAGGGATGCCTTCCCTCTCAAAGGCTGGGAACTGAATATGACTCAAAGTTGTGTCCCAGTTTACTTTATGATAGACTCATTAATCGAACCTACTTCTTAGACATACTGTGAAGCTTGAGCGTGTTTATACATGTAATATGTTTAGGTCATAATAACCAGCACATAACAGTACTCAGTCACAATTTACAACTTGGACCAGGCACAGTGGCTCATGCCTGTAATACCAGCACTTTGGGAGGCCAAGGCAGAAAGATCACTTGAGGTCAGGAGTTCAAGACCAGACTGGGCAAAACATAGTGAGACCCTCATCTCTAAAAAAAAAAAAAAAAAAAAAAAAAAAAAAAAAAAAATTTTAATTAGCCAGGCACAATGGTACATGCCTGTGGTCCCAGCTACTGAAGAGGCCAAGGTGGGTGGATCACTTGAGCCCAAGAAGTAGAGGCTGCAGTGAGTCATGATCATACCACCACACTCCAGCCTGGGCACCAGAGCAAGACCCTGTCAAAAAAAAAAGAAAGAAAGAAAGAAATGAGCAACTTGTCATGCTCTTTCAAGAATATGGAGTTGTTAGTCCCAACTCATACTTTGTCATTATCATAAAGACGTCAGCCAAGCACCCCTCCAATTCTATACATCTGCCGGGCCCTACAGGTAGAATGCTCTCAGGGGAATCCTTACCTGCTTTTGCTCATGAACCCACACCTCTTGAATTTATCTCCGTTTGCTTTACTTCTTTCTGCATGTGGGTTAATTGGAGAAATTGTTAATCTGTCTCCTGTCAAGTCTATTGCACAAACTCAACTATGGAAATTTTGCAGGACACAGAGGAAGTTTTCCCTCTCCTATAGCTATAAAGAAGACATTGATTAATGAGGAACACCTTAATACTCAAATACAGACTTGAACTTGTCAAATACAGACTGGAAAAGGGAAGCACTAAAGGTCTGTCAGGTGGCTGGGTCAAGAGTCGGACCTGTAATGAGACAGAGGATGGCAAGGAGGGGGCAGGTGCGAGATGGGGGAAAAGTCTGCCATCCAGAATGAGAAAACTGCATATGCTGTGTGTGTTTTAGAGTGAAGGGTTCTTCTTTGTGACACCTGTTCTTCTGGGTAGAATTGTGTCCTCTCCACAACAATTCACATGTTGAAGTCTTAACTCCTAGTACCTCAGCAGGCAACCTTATTTAGAAATAGAGTCATTGCAAACGTAATCAGTTAAAATGAGGTCATGCTGGAGCAGGGTGGACCCCTAATCCAATAAAACTAGTGTCTTTATACAAAGTGGGAATTTGGGCACAGACAACCACACAGGGAAAGGCCATGTGGAGACTGGAGTTACACTGCCACCAGCCAAGGTACTCCCAGAAGCTGGAGAGGGAGTCTGGCTCTGCTGTCATCGTGTGTGTGTGTGTGTGTGTGTGTGTGTGTGTGTGTGTGTGTGTGTGTGTGTCAGAGAGAGATACGGGAGTGGGGGTCTCACTCTGTTGCCCAGGCTGGGGTACAGTGGGGTGATCTTGGCTCACTGAAGCCTCCACATCCTGGGCTCAAGCAATCCTTCCCACCTCAGCCTCCCAAGTAGCTGGGACCACAGGGAGGCACCACCACACCCAGCTAATTTTTGTTTTGTTTATTTTAGTAGAGACAGAGTTTTGCCATGTTGCCCGAGCTGGTCTCCAACTCCTGGGCTTAAACAATCCCTTTGCCTCAGCCTCCCAAAGGACTAGAATTATAGGCATGAGCCACCACACCCAGCCTTGATTTTAGAGTTCTGACCCCCAGTACTGTGAGTCAACACACTTCTGTTGTTCTAAGAGCCAGTTGGTGGTTCTTTGTTACAGCAGCCCTGGAAAACCAATACACCTGTAGAAAAGCTAAATTATTGCAAAAAGAACCTGCCCCGGTGCAGTCATATACTGCCTGAGATCCTACTCCACTCAAAGGGAGAGAATGAAAATATGAAATAAAAATTGCCACCAGCCTTTACCACCCCAGAAAGCAGGACTTCCCACTCTCATAAACTACAGCTCAGAGTGTGCCCTGATACTGCCTTTTCAGAAGTCATGTGACAGTATCTCCAAAAAAAAATGCACAAACCCTTTGACACAGAAATTTCACTCACAGGACTTGATCCTCACAAATGCTTGCAATTCAGTGCTCAAAGATCCATGCAAGAAGATATTCAATGCAGCAGTCGTTGATAATCACCAAACCAAACCTATAAATCCCTCAGTAGTGATGTACCACCCACATAGAGTAACCTGCAGTGGCTAGGCCTTCCCTGACCAATCCCAACACTACTTTGGAAAACTCTCTAGGCCTAATTGTTAAGAGAAAGAAGCAAACTGTGGATCAATAGATGTAGTATGTAACAATTCATGTGTTTAAAGAAACAGTAACAAGAGGTTCTGAATTTTGGGGGAATGAGAGGAAAGTAGGTGTGACTATAAATGGGTAGCACAAAGATTATTATAATTATCTTAGTCTATTTGGGCTGTTGTAACAAAAATACCATAAGTTAGGTAGCTTAGAAACAACAACAACAAAAGAAAATTTATTTCTCATAGTTTAGGAAGTGGGAAGTCCAAGATCAAGGCGCAGACAGATTCAGCATTTGGTGGGGCCCTTTTCTCATAGATGATGCCTTCTCACTGGGTCCTCACAGGGTGGAAGGGCAAGCAGGCTCCCTGGGGTCTCTTATTTATAATGGCACTAATTCATTTCATAAAGGCTCCACTTCTCAAAGGCTCTACTTCTTAATACTATCACATCGGGGATTAGGTTCCAACGTGTGAATTTGGGGGCAGCACAAACATCCCGGCCACAGCAGTGGTGATAGAACCGTGCTCTATACATTCATCATCATGGTGATTACATGAGTCTACACATGTGAGCAAATGGCAGAGAACTCCACACACACATTGTACCAATGTCCACTGCTGGTTTTGATGTTGAGGGGAACTGGATGAAGGGTTCAGGGGACCTCACAGCACTATCCTTACAACTTCCTGTTATATAAAATATAAAATATAAAACAAATATATTTTATATCAATATATAAAAACAAATATGAAATATTATAATAATTACATAGAACATTTTTTAAAACTCTGTATGGATGTCTACTCATATGAATATGAGTGTCTATGAATGCACAGGAAACTTTGAAAGCAGTCATCAATCACTGCCAGCCCTTTTCCCTGGGAAGGGAGTAGAATTTGCGGAGAGAGTAAGACACTGTACTCTAGAGCTCTATCAACCTCAGTATTGACAGAATATTTTACAACAAAGCCTGTACTTTCTAATAATGTTACTTTAAACAAAAAAGACGTCTTTCGAAGAGCGATTTGTCCATCTCTGAGGGATAGCACTAACTAAACCATCTTTGTTTTTTATTTTAGAATTTAAAAATAAAGTAAGCTAAGAAGGGGGAGAAAAGTATCCATAATTGAAGAACATTACTTCACACACCAGCTCTTCTGAGTGAGTGAACGATGGGGCTTTTATCTGCCACGTGGAGAAGGGATTCAACACAATAGAGAGGGGGCTGGAACTGAGAGACCCACCCAGCCCATCAGCAGCACAGCAGCCTCTCCCTCGCATTTGTGACTGTTACCTGCTCCTGCAGAAGCTTCCCTTCGTATCACAGCAGACCCCCTTATCTGTGGGGAATGTGTCCCAAAACCCCCAGCAGATGCCCGAACCTGGAGATTGTACTGATCCCTATACATACTATGTTCTTTCCTATACGTATATACCTATTATAAAGTCTAACATCAATTAGGTACAGCAAAGGATTAACAACAATAATAATAAAATAGAACTATAACAATATACTGTAATAAAAGTTATAGAAATGTGGTCTCTCTTTCTCTTAAAATATCCTAATATTTTCAGACTGCAGTTGACCATGGGTAACTAAAACCACTTTAAGTAAAGCTGTGGATGAGGGGAGACTACTCTATACTCGCTGAGATAAAGGTGTCTCCGAAACAAAACAAGAAAGCAGAGCACTTGTTCTCATCTACTTTCGAGAAACTATTTGTAAGGACTCCTCAAAACACTTTGCATATGCAGAAGAGTAGGGGTCCGGTTGTAAGAGAAAAATATTAGGACCTTTCCCCGCCCCTTCCTTGGACCCTCTTCTTCCCTCTCCCTTCCCCTTCCTCTCCCACCTCCCCCTACCACCTCTCTGTTGAGGCAGGACGGGCAAGGGCTGCCCCCATGTAGAAAGTGCCCCACCAAGAAAGACTCGCATTGGAAGGGCTAGATTTATGCTGCATAAACCTTACAGGAAGTCTCTCTTCTTCTTGCTTCCTTTGCATGGAATCACCACAGACATCACAGGAGCTTGTGCAGTTGGAGGAAAAGGAAAAGAAAACCATTCAACAACAGGCTGTCTCCTCTACACAAAAGATGTCTTGTTCAACAGGGTAATTCACCAGCGTTTGGGACAAGTCCTTACCATCAAGAGTGTGTTTTGGCCAACCGTGTACTCCAGGCATGTATTTCTCCCGGAAACCGTGTCAGGAGAGGGTCATGGTTGGCAAGGACTCATGCGCTGAAGTTCCGGCTCATACCATCACTTCATGTTCACACCCCGACCCTTGCCACCACCCCTTTGGCAGCCCTAGGTGGAAAGCAATTCATCCCTGGATGTGTGCAAGTTAAAAGAAAGGAACAGAACCCCCTTTAAAAGAGTCTAGAATGCCAGCTTTGGGTAATCATTTATTTCATCACTACCTCAACCATTGGGATTCGCAAGCATTTCCCTTTAACAAAGTAGACCTTTTCTAATAGGTTCTTCCCTCTCCCCCTTTCTTTTCCTTTTTCTTTTTTTACTTGGTCCCTGATGACTTCATATCTCTTGAGGAATGGCTAAAACCCCTCACAACAGCCCTGATCTCTGCACAAAAGTCATCGTTCTCTGGACACCCAGGATGCTGTCATACACAAGGAGGGAGTCAAAAGAGACAGTGGCCATGCCAGATCATGACTACCAGAACTATCAACTCTTCCAAAGGCAAAACTATCATTTTTTATAGACAGTGTATTAGTACATTTTCATGCTGCTGATAAAGACATACCCAAGACTGGGCAATTTACAAAGGAAATGAAGAACTCACAATTCCATGGGAAGACTCACAATCATGACAGAAGGCAAGAAGGAGCAAGTCACATCTTATGTGGATGGCAGCAGGCAAAGAGAGGGCTTGTGTAGGGAAACTCCCATTTTTTAGAACCAGCAGATCTCGTGAGACTTATTCACTTTCATAAGGACAGCAAGGGAAAGACCTGCCCTTATGATTTAATTACTTCCCACCAGGTTCCTCCCACATGCTGGAGGAATTCAAGTTGAGATTTGAGTGAGGACACAGCCAAACCGTATCAGAGGGCTAGCAACTATTTTTTATAATCATCAAAATCATTAATTGAGCACCAACTGGATATATGACCACTTTGAACACTAAGATGTGACCCTTATGATGTTTTCAAAATTGAGATCAAATTGACATACCATAAAATTCACTATGTTGCCTCCAACTTTCAACCATATCTTTTACTCTAACCAATCTGGACAGTGGATTTACTCATTGAATTCCCTAAGGGTATACGTGGGAGCACAGTTATTTTTAAAACTCTACAAAGAAGGTGTAATGCTTAAAGTTCAAGGCTGTCTTGTGGCCTCCCAAGGCCTCCTTCAATGGGCCCTTCCCCCTACCACCAGCCTCCTCTCACACCCTCTCCCTTTACTCCCTGGGTTCTGGCCACACAGGTCTGCCCTCAGTTCCTTCAACACTAAGCCTTGCCTGCTTGTCACTGCCTCTCCCTGGAAGGCTCCTTTCCTGGCTTTGCAAGAACAGTGTCTTATGCAGGTCCAGCCTCAGTGTCCCCACTTAGGACGTCGCATCTCACTTCATGTAAGGAGTTTCTCTCTCTCATCATCCCATCTCCCCCAACTCCACTGAACACAACTTGTAATTATCTTTTTATTAATTCACTCATTTACATCTTCCCTCTCCATCCTCCTTCCATAAGAAAGCAAACTTCACAAAGGCAAGGAGTTTGTCTCTACCGTTGACACGGAGTACAATGTGGGAGCCTACTCATGCTCACCATGAATAAACCTGCTTTCAGTATTTTCCCAAGATTCACATTAAATTTTGGGGCTTTAATCACCCACTTTATCCGTGTGTTAGAACAGATCTAGTATTGCTTTCCAAGGAAAGTGTTGGCCCTGCAGACAAGAACTTCTATAAGCCATGGGCGAGTGAGCCAGCCCTCAGTTCAGGCACAAGCCCTGGTCCGATACTGCTGTTTTTTTTTAAGGGATGTCTACCCCTTCTCCAGCCCAGGGTGACTTAGTTGATGCTCTGTAGCTATTTGTCAGAGGACAGACATCAAACTCACTGCTATCCTGTATTTAACAACTCCCACTTAGTTGCCAGAAATAATATGATGAAGGGCTGCCTGGAGACTGTGCCATATATTCTTTCTTTGAACTTTATTTATGTATTTATGAGACAAGGGCTCACTCTGTCACTCAGGCTGGAGTGCAGTGTTGATATCATAGTTCACTGCAGCCTCCAACTCCTGGGTTCAAGTGATCCTCCCACCTCAGCCTCCTGTAGTCACTGGGACTGCAGGCATGGGCCAACCCGCCCGGCTTCTTTCCTTTAATTTTCAATGTAACCTTTTTTGCATCAGCTAGACCCTGAGAGAGAAAATTGAACCATTTTTTGTTCCCATATGAAAGTTTTTACTAAACTATACTTTTTCACTCTACCGTTGACCTACATTGAAAGATACTGTGAGACACAACCCTAGGAAACTCATTATTCTGTATTATTATGTATTCTCTCTGAATGTTTTTGAGGATATTATTTGCTACATCACACTGAGTCTCCTATTGAAGGCCCACAAGAGAAATCTCTCAGCTCTCCTGTAACAAAAAGAGCTGTGCTTTTCTGAACACTGGCTTCTTTTTTAATATTTTACATGCCATGAATCTTATTCATTCCACTGCTTTGGAAGCTAAGGAGCTCACAGCCACAATTTGGGAACCATACCATGAACACTTGATGTGCTAACCTTACCCTGGGCTTCATCGTATTTTTTATAAACTTGTTTTCCTTTGACCCCAATTTCTTTACTCACCTATTTTTATCTTGTTAAATCTATTATTGTCTCATAATCCCTTCTGGAATAAGGCAGGGAATCTATATAGCCAGAGTTAAGATTTTGACAGTTTGATGCCATGTTACACAAAAACAGTGATGTGAGAATATATTTGGACAATCTGGCTTAAAATAGACTGTATAGCATTTCCAGGTTAAGTTCTGAGGCTCCTAGAGTCAGCCCCAGGACTACTGAGATTTACACTGAGCAAGAAATCTATGCAGTAATCTATTAGGAAAGATGGCTTCCATGATGCCAGAGACAAAGAAAATACACAGTAGCTTCCAGTATGAGCATGTAGGCAAACTCACTAGGTTGGATGCTCCAAGTGGCAGATGGTGATCTGTAACAGAGCTGCTATCTACATGGGCAACTCTCTTTTTAGTGTGTGCTCTGGTTGAGTTTCAACATTCCACTCCATGCATCCTCTCTGTTACCCCATCTCTCACCTCACTGCCCCCCGTAGCCCTTCTATTAATGTGTGTGTTGGAAACTGAATCCCCAATGTGACAGTGTTAGAAGGTGGGTCCTAACGGGAGGTGCTGGATCAAGAGGGAGCAGCCCTCAGGAATAGGTCAGTACCACTATAAAAAGGGCTTGCAGGAGTGGGCTCACTGTCTCGTGTTCTTTGTCTATCCACCATCCGCCATGTGATGGTACAGCTCTCACCAGATGCTGGCCACTTGGCATTGGACTTCAGCCTGCAGAAGTGTGAGCCAATACATTTCTGTTCTTTATAAGTTACCACGTATGTAGTACTCTGTTATAGCACACAAAACAGACCAAGATGCTCATCAAAGCCCTCACCCTCTTCTCTAAACATTTCCTTCTTGTTCCTCTGGAAATCAGAGGGTCTGGTAGGGAGGAAAAACATTTTTTTCTTCCTTCGGTCTCTGGCTGGAGCTCTGGAAACTAAACTGACAGAAGACAGATTAACAAGAAAATACAGAGTGTAACACATGCAACATGTATACACAGGTGAGGAACGGTGATAAGAAACTCAATGTGGCAGTTAGAACTTGGGGCTTGTTTAGCATTTTAACAAAGAACAATAAATTTTTAGAAAAGCGGCAAGGGAAAAGACGTGTAAGCTTTTAGGAGCAGCAGACTGTGGGAAGGTAAATATATGGGAGAAACCAATGGAAGATCAGGTTAATTTAGTAAGATGTGTTTGTGCAGCCCATCTTGGTGCTGATGTTCCTTCTTCTTTATGGCCATAAAACTTCCCTGGGAGAGGGATTTATGGCAGGCCTTATTTCTCAGGAGGACCTGCTTTTAGTAAGATAAGGGAAGCTCTGGGAAAGATTCTTTCTGCATGGGTTCTCATTTGCCTCCATCTCAAAATAATCCCTGCACCAAAGTGGCAGATTTTGGGGTGACATATTCTGACCCCCTACAATCTCTAATCATATCCCTTCCCTGAAGCCAGGGCCAGCATGTTGGAAAAGGTCAGGGGATGCCATTCACGTGGGAGACAGTGTTGTGCCGTGAGCATTCTATGTGACCATTGGGAGGCAGCTGGGCCGCAGTTCCTCAGGGGGTGCTTCTTTCCCTCTGCACTTCACATCCCTCAAAGCCTGGAGGTGCAAGCTCTTGGAACAGAACATCCTCAGCATCAGACTTTACTGTTCCTTACAGTTTCTATCTACCAACCTCCTGGTCACTCCTCCCCATTCACTGACGACTGCAGCATTTGTCTCAATCCCTGTCTCCTCCCACTGCTGTTATTTTTCTCAGTTATTTCAATATCCACCAGATGCCCCATCCCAAACTCTGGCCTTTCAGTCTTTTCCTTTAATCTCAGTTTCAATAATCTTTTCCTTCATTGCACCATAGCCTCACAACTGGAGTCATCAATAATGGTGCCTCTTCCAATCTCCAAGTCAAACATCCAAATCTTTGTCCATCCTTTCCTATCCTTCCACTCACCTCCTGCTATGGTTGGAATGTTCATTTCCTCCAAAATTCATGTTGAAGTTTAGTTGCCATTGTAGCAGTATTAAGAAGTGGGACCTGGCCGGGCGCGGTGGCTCACGCCTGTAATCCCAGCACTTTGGGAGGCCGAGGCGGGTGGATCACGAGGTCAAGAGATCGAGACCATCCTGGTCAACATGGTGAAACCCCGTCTCTACTAAAAATACAAAAAAAAAAAAAAAATTAGCTGGGCTTGGTGGCGCGTGCCTGTAATCCCAGCTACTCAGGAGGCTGAGGCAGGAGAATTGCCTGAACCCAGGAGGCGGAGGTTGCGGTGAGCTGAGATTGCGCCATTGCACTCCAGCCTGGGTAACAAGAGCGAAACTCCGACTCAAAAAAAAAAAAGAAGTGGGACCTTTAAAAGGTGCTTAGGCCAAAAGGGCTCCACCTTCACAGGTGGGTGTGATTGGTCCTGTTACATAAGGGTGGGTTCCGCCTTCTGCCTTGGATGATGTGGCAAGAAGGCCTCACCAGATGCTGGTCCCTTGATCTTGACCTTCTCAACCTCCAGAACTGTGAGCCAATAAATTTATGTTTGTTATAAATAATAAACAGATACCATGTTAGAGCAGCAAAAATAGACTAAGACACCTATTCTAGCACTTCCACTCTAGCAAAGGTTTTCTGATGCACTGGCCCAAACACTTTTTCACTATTCAGAACCCATGTTTGCTTAAAATCTATTTAACCCAAACACACAGTGAAACACTTATGGAGATTTGCATGGCCAAGCTGACTGGACTCATTTCACATTTATATCAAATGTGCCCTTGGCATTGGCAGGCACTCCTCCTACACCTCCCCAAAAAGTGCTCTTTCCCAGTCTCTGGGATTACAATGACTGAAATAATCCAGGTCATAAATGAACATCACCTGGGTTGTCCAAGGTGCTCCACTCTGATTTCACAGGCTAATGGGGGTGTCAGCCCCTTCTGCACTTCTGGGGCTGCCAGGGAGCCTCTCACATGGTCGTGTACAGTCCTCTCCACATTGTGCCTTTTATCCCCCTCTCTTTGACATCTGCTACTCAAAAAGCCACTTGAGGTGGTGCCTCCCTGTGGCTGGCCACCGAGAGGATACCTTTCAGGATTATGCTGCAGTGTATACTCTTTTCTCAGGACCCTTCCCCGTTCCCTGCAGAGCTGGTAGGACTATGATCACAGCACTCTAGCCACAAGACTAAGCCCTCGGCCTGGGTTCAGCTGGTCACAGTATCCCATACCCCAGCACAATGGTTGGTCCAGGAGTGGGCACTGCCACAAGCCTGGTCACCCAGAGTTCTTCTCAACAAATACTGGGAGATAAAAAGGTATAATTTCCACTGAGTCTGTTTCTGGAGGATGTGAATCTAGGGCACTGACAGCAATTTTTCCTTCTAGGTAGAGAAAACCTTTCTTCAGGAGGCCAATACTCAGAGAGATAAAGTGCCCAAGTACCTTCACCTGAACCTGTACATCCATCTAGGCCTGAAGATCGGTCCCTGGGCTGGACAGGTACAGGCATCAATTAATTCTCTTCTGTGCCGGAACCAGTTTGATTTGGGTTTCTTCCATTTCTTAGCAGAACTAAGCACCATTAGTAAAGCTGGTTGTCCATACCAAGACCTGATACTCTTGGTTCTGCTCCCCTCGAGGAGCCAAGACTGCCTGAAGGCCCCTGGTGCCTTCACCACATCCGAGCAATACCACGTACCACACAGAAGAGGGAACCGTGCCTCCCTCACTGTGCTGCACATTGAGTGCAACTTATACTCCAGAACCTCACTGGTTCCTACAGCTTCAGCTGGCGGCCACACTCTCTCCAGGGCTCAGACCAAATTCTTAAATCTGAACTGGAGGTAAATGTGCAAGGCATGAGCCCTGTAGTCCCCCTCAATCCAGGATCTTCGTCAGCACCAATGCAAAAATCTCTCCTCCCTCCCCTTCCAATGAATAGCCCCCTGCCCCTCCATTGTCACATGTGCTCAGACATGTCTGAACACCAGGCTAAACTCAGTCTGCAAACACATACACACACACACACACACACACACACACACACACACACACGTACTTCTATGCTTAAAGTACAAAGAAAGAACCAAAGGAAAGAACTGTAGAATGTTCTGCTCAGAAAGTCAAGAGGAAGATGATCCATGCAAAGCAAATGAAGAGAATCATAAACATAATAACTGAAATGACTTTTCAGAGATTCAGAAAGGACAATCTGTTTTCCCCTTCAAATGCCAGCCAAAAGGGAAAAAAAAAGAGTTTCCAGCCTCAACTGAAAAACGTAGCCTAACTGCAATTTCATATGGCTGAATCCACTGCCTGATTGGTCTTTGCCTGGGACCATTTTTGAGTAGATGCCCTCCTCTCCATTGACAGGTTTACAGTGGAAATGATCATGTTCACACAGCTCCCACCATCCCCTGACCACAGACCAACATCCTCTAGCCCAGGAATTTGGAATGAAGACCAAAAGAGGCAGCTCAGGCTTGCAGGAGGGAGAGGAGGACTATAAATGCAAGAGCTGCTGGCTGCAGTTTTCTAGATGCTGCATTCCTGGCTCTAGTTTATGTTGAGACCCAACCATGGTCCCAATCTTGGGTTCTGCCATGTACCCCAAAGAATTCTGTTTGCTGAAATGAGCTCAAATGGATTTTTGGTACCTAACAGCCAAGAGCATTAATTAGAAGAGACATTCAATGAGGCAAAGATGATTATTAGAGGAACTTAATGAAAAGAGCGAAGTGATTCCCTTCTCCCCTAAAAAAAGTAAAGAGACAAAATCCATGTCTCCAAAGATGGACATGCTGGAGGATGAGTGTCAGGCAAGGGACCATTATTCTCCCCTAGTGCTAGTGATATCAAGATGAAGAAAAGGAGCAATTACTGTGAAAAAGAAAACTGGATTGACAACTGCCTTGGGAACAAGCAGAAAGAGGCCAATTTTTAAAATTGAGGCTAGGTAGGGAAGGAATCAATAACTGCATTACCATAAGCGAGTAAGTGACATTTGACCTTCCATCAGGGTTCACGTGAACCCAGTCAGCCGTCCTGACCCCAGAGGTTGCCCTCCCTTAGTTATAGCTGAAAAGCTGACTTCAAAATTTCTCAGATGATGACAGTATTCTCAGGAAAAGTCCATGAAGTGACAGATGGGAAGATGTTTTGCAAAGTTGTAATCGCTCTACCAGCACAAAAGAGAGGAAGCATCATTTCATTTCTGTCCCACAATTATTATCTTGTTGAACATGCGGAAAGACAAAAGAAGAGAAAGGGAAACTAATGAAAAAGAAGCAATTTTCTAAAATTAAAACCAAAAAAATTAACAGGGCCCAGAAATCTGATCCCATTGTTTCTGTGAGTGAAGCCTCTCTGACTTCCTGCCACCTACAGATAAAGTCCCAGACCTGCACACTGTGGCTCCACCACATTGCCCACTTCCCCACTCCCTGCCCCAGTCCAGCCCCTGGCACCAGCAACATCAAACACTCATGGCTCTCCTACACACCACATTGGTCCCCATCTCTGTGCCTGGTGGCAGCTTCTAGCACATCTCCTTCCTTGTTGACACAGATTTCATTTACTTATTTTTTGAAAAATCCCTTATTCTTATCGCTTCATGTTTCTCTAATAATCGTCTTTGCCTCATTGAATGTCTTTTCTAATTAATACTATTTTGGCTTCGGTAACAAAAACCAGCTGAGCTGGCTTCAGCAGAGAGAATTCCTTGGAAGGATATTGCCTGCCCCCACACTTCACCTGGCTCATTCACCTGCTTCATTCCTTTTTTTTTTTTTTTTTTTTTTCCTTCCAAGATGGAATCTCGTTCTGTTGCCCTGGCTGGAGTGCAGGGGCGCAATCTGGGCTCACTGCAACCTCCACCTCCCAGGTTCAAGCGATTCTCATGCCTCAGCCACCAGAGTAGCTGGGACTACAGGTGCACGCCACCACACCCAATTAATATTTCGTATTTTTAGTAGAGACGGGGTTCACCGTGTTGGCCAGGCTGGTCTCAAACTCCTGGCCTCAAGTGATCCACTCACCTTGGCCTCCCAAAGTGCTGGGATTACAGGCATGAGCCACCTACTTCTTTCTTTATCCATCAGCTCATGATGGATCCCCTACCCTAGCAAGACTTCAGGACCCTGCTAGGTTAGATGCCCCACCTCTGCACTTCCACAGTGTTCTGTACAACACTTTTTGCCACCTTCCTCGCCAGTGAAACCAGCAGCTCAAGGCCAGAAACTTGATTCCCCAGTGTCAGTTCTTTGCATGGCTGGTTGGGAGAATTCAATAAATGTTGGACAAATTATCAAGAAGGTGAATTCTTGCTGGTGATCAATGTAATGGATATGAATCATTGTCACCTAGTTATCCTTGCCTGTGGAATCCTATTTCTCCAGAGTCTATTTCAATCTGTTTCACCCACATTCTGCCTGCTTTGGACTCTCTGGCACCCACTCTGGCTTAGATTTTCCATTTGAACTTGAGATCGTTCCATTTACCACCATTATGTTGCTCTGGAACATAAGGCCACACTTATTATTGTGGACTTGATGTTATTTGGTGACAAAAACACTAATTAGGAATTATCTCATGTTTCAGATCTCAGGTTGCCTTTTTCAAATGATTGAAGCTGAATGACTTGCTTGGTGTTTATTTAAATAACAAAAATAAGCAGATAAGTAGGCCTTACTTAAATGTAAGTGTTCCATATATGATCTCACTTCATCCTTACAATAGTCCTGAATAATCATTATTGTTGCCATTTTATAGATAAGAAAATTGGTACTTATAGGGGTTAAGTAACTTGCTCAATATGCTACAGACAGTAAGTGGTAGAGCCCAGAACCAAGCTGATGATATCAGATTCTAAACCATCCATCATCTGTATCGATGAGTGCAATTATACCCAAACACAAGCCAAATAAACAAAAGGAGGGGGCTGAGAATGAGCGTGATGTGAACCCAAAAGGATAAGAAACTTGACCAAAAACAAGTGACTACATTTCATTATGCTCCCAGCAACTTTTTTATTGCTCTAAGAATGTGTGTTACAGCCAGGCGCGGTGGTTCATGCCTGTAATCTCAACACTTCAGAAGGCTAATGCAGGCGGATCACGAGGTCAGAAGATCAAGACCATCCTGGCCAATATGGTGAAACTCCGTCTCTACTAAAATACAAAAAATATGTGTGTGTGTGTGTGTGTGTGTGTGTCCCCAGATGTGGTGGCGCATGCCTGGAGTCCCAGCTACTCAGGAGGCTGAGGCAGGGGAATCACTTGAATCCAGGAGGAGAAGTAGCAGTGAGCCGAGATTGCGCCACAGCACTCCAGCCTGGCAACAGAGCAAGACTCCATTTAAAAAAAAAAAAAAAAGAATGTGTGTTACTTTCTTTATTCTCTTATTGTCTGTCATAAAACCAAAAACTGGAACCTGAGGCTAGAAGCAATCAGAGTGCTTTAATCCTCACTTCTCAGCTAGAATTTGACATAAGACCATATATCTAAGACCACCTTAGGAATCTCTCGAAAACAGTAAGTTTGTAAACTAGATTACCAGCGGCAGCACAAACCACCTTGGGGTTCATGAGGCCTGCACCTCCTTCCACCCCCTGCTATGAATGCTCCTCACCAGAACTCAAACATTCTCTGAGACTAGAAGGTAAACTATAAATCACCAAGACTTAGGAGGATATGGAAGACTCCTTCAGGGTTCCCTCTGGATGCAACAGACACAGGCACTGTTCTATGCAACCCTACCTGGGCTTCCTGATGGACATGTCCCTAAAAATTACAGCAATGCTCTAACAAATGTCTGTTGAAAATTTCATTGAGATCAACTGACACACATTGGGCAAAAAACACATCTGAGTCCGAGCATACAGTTTGCTTCACTGCTTCTCATTTGGGGTACATTTCTCCATTGCACCAGAAAAAGAAAAGCCTTAAAAGTGCTGATTTCAGATATTTTAAATTAATAAAAGAACATATCAAAATTTAATGGCGGAAAATAGGTCAGCTCCCATTTTTTATCAAGAAAAAGGGCTCAGCGGTACAGCCTTGGAATGCATCATAGACTGAAAATGTATGATTGTCATTAGAAGAACTGAGACTGAGGCGTAAAGGTTTCCTCTGTTTTTGACTGTCTCCATAAGTGGCAAAAAATGGGGTTTATTTGTAGCATTTTACTATGAATTGCTTCAGGAAAGTGGACTTGAAAAAAATCTATTGAAATAAAGACAAATGTTTTGTGGAAGGTAAGTACACAAATGAAATGTTTAAGTTCTACCAAATGATTGATGATTTGTAAAAATGATAACTGTGAAGCAAGGCAGGTGTATTAGTCCATTTTTATACTGCTATGAAGAAATACCCAAGACTGGGTAATTTATAAAGATAAAAAGGTTTAATGGACTCACAGATCCATATGGCTGTGGAGGCCTCACAATCATGGCGGAAGGCAAAGGAAGAGCAAAAGGACTTCTGACATGGTGGCAGGCAAGAGAGCGTGCAGGGGAACTCCCCTTCATAAAACCATCAGATCTCACGAGACTTACTCACTATCATGAGAACAGCATGGGATAAACTCACCCTCATATGATTCAATTGCCTCTTACTCGGTCCCTCCCATGACATATTGGCATTATGGGAGCTACAGTTCAAGATGAGATTTGGGTGGGACACAGTTAAACCATATCAACAGGGTTGGAAGTATTGCTCATTAGTGTATATGAAGACTTGTCTAATTCATCTCGAGAACAGAGGGAAATAAGGGAGCAACAAATTAAAGCCATTACAGTGACTTGTGAATTATCAGGAACTTGCTTCTCATTCTGTCTCCTACAGATGAGACAGAACTGTCATTGTTCCCTTGCCATGTGCTGTGGAATGACTCTTCCCAAAGAGAATGCTACCAACATATGAGTTGTCGCATTATCCTCTCGTGTCTGATTTCAAACAAGGCATTCAATAGTCATAAGGTAGAAACAGCCCAACTGTCCATCAATACATGAATGGAGAAGCAAAATGTTGTCTACATAATACACAATGGATATTACTCAGCCATAAAAAAAAGAATGAAGTGCTGATGTATACTACAATGCAGATGACCCTCGAAAACATTATGCTAAGTGAAATAGCCCAGACACAAAAGGTCACATATTGTATCATTCCTTTTTTTTCTTTAATGGTCATTACTCTTTTATTTTTCCAGCTTTACTGAAGTATAGTTGACAAATAAAATTATATATATCCAAAGTGTATAACCTGATGATTTGATACATGTATAAATTGTCTAATGATTACCACAATCAAACTAACACAACCATCACCATTTTGTGTGTGTGTGCACATGTGTGTGATCAGAACACTTATGATTTACTCTTTGCTGGGTGTAGTGGCCCTATAATCCCAGCACTTTAGGAAACTGAAGTGGGAAAATCGCTTGAGTCCAGGCGTTCAAGACCAGCCTGGGCAACATAGTGAGACCTTGTCTCTATTTTTTAAAATTCTTTTTAAAAAGAACTACTCTTAGCAAATTTCAAGTAAATCATACAGTATCATTAACTATAGCCACTATGCTGCAAGTTAGATCCCAAAACATTAATTTTATAACTGAAAGTTTGTACTCTTTATCCAACATCTCCCCATTTCCCCCAACCTCCAAGCCCCTGGCAGCCACCATTCTACTTCTGTTTCTAGGAGTCCAGCTCTTTTATCCCACACATAGGTGAGATCACACAGTATTTGTCTTTCTGTGTCTGGTTTATTTCACTTAGCATATTGTTCCCTCTGGGTTCATCTATGTTGTCACAAATGGCTGGATTTCCTTCTTTTTATGGATGAATAGTACTCCATTTTCTTTATCCATCCATCGTCAATGATCTATTTTTCTATCTTGGCGATTGTGAATAATGTTGCAATAAACATGAGGATGCAGATATCTCTTCAAAATACTGATTTAATTTCCTTTGGATATATACTCAGAAGTGGATTGCTTGATTGTATGGTAATTCTATTTTCAATTTTTTGAAGAACCTCCACACTGTTTCCCATAATGCTATACCAATTTACATTCCCAGTGGACAAGGGTTCCAATTTCTCCACATTCTCACCAGCGCTAATTATCTCTCTTGTGTTTTTTTATAAGAACTGTCCTAACAGGTGTGAGGTGATATCTCATTGTGGTTTTGATTTGTATTTCCCTGATGATTAGTCACATTACGCATCTTGCCATATACCTGTTGGCTATTTGTATATCTTATTTGGGAAAATGTCCATTCAGGTTCTTTGCACCCATTTTTAAATCACGGTATTTGATTTTTTTCCTATTGAGTTGTATGAGTTCCTTATATATACTTGGACATTAACCCCTTATAAGATATATGGTCTGCAAATATATTTTCCCATTCTGTAGGTTGTCTTTTTTCTTAATTATTTTTTTCTTTTCTCTTTTCATCTGCCATGTTAGGAGGTTGTCTTTTCATTTTGTTGGTTGTTTCCTTTGCTGTACGGGAGATGTTCAGTTTGATGGAGTCCAACTTGCTTATTTTTCCTTTTGTTGCCCGTGCTTTTGATGTCATAGCCAAAAAAAATCATCACCAACGAATGTCAAGAAACCTTTTTCCTATGTTTTCTTCTAAACATTTTATGATTTTAGGTCTTACATTTATGTCTTTAATCCATTTTGAGTTAATTTTTGTATATGGTGTAAGGTTAGAATCTAATTTCATTATTTTGCATGTGGATATTGTTTTTCCAGCAACGTTTTTTTAAAAGAGACTACCCTTTCCCCACTGTGTGTTCTTAATGCTCTTGTGAAAGATTTGTTGACTGTATCTGTGGAGGTTTATTTCTGGGGGGCTTATAGAATTCCATTTATATTAAATATCAGAATAGGTAAATTCATAGAGACAGAATGCCGCTTGATGGTTGCATGGAGCTAGGGAAAGAGGATAATAGGGAGCAACTGCTTAATGAATACGGGGTTCCCTTTTGGGGTGAAGAAAATGTTTTAGAATTAGATAAAGGTGGTGATTGTACAATATTGTGAATGTACTAAATGCCTCTGAATTTTTTCTTCAAAGTTGATAAGTTTATTTTACATGAATTTTACCTCTATTTTTAAAATTCTATAAAAAAAGGCATTTACCTTAATAAATGCTGTATGGAAATTTTAACACAGAAGACGACGATGTGATAAATATTTATAGTAAAAACACAATTATGAGAGCAGGCCTGCTGCCCTCCACATCACTCAAAAGGGAAGCGTGGGATTCTTTGGATGGGTCCTAATCTTCTGAAGAGATATAGAGTTAATTACAGGACTATAGGTTTAGTTGAGCAGGAAACCTCCCAGCCACAATATTCTATCTACCATCTCCTATGTACGTTCTTCTAAGAAAAAAAATGCAAATGTCAACATCTCTCAAGCTTCTTTCTTTAAAGCTGTGCCATGGTTATGTCTGCCTTTTGTTGAGTACTTGGGGGCAGGACAGCAAATTGTCCCACCCCAAGACGGCCCCTCAGGTTCATGGAAGCGCCATGCACCATAGCACTCACAAGCTCCTCTAGAACATGAACAAGCATCTATGCTCAGGGTCCAGTCCCTGCACAGGAAAAGACCCATGTTTTCAACTAATCAGGGAAGCTGAGAACACTGGAAAGTTTACTTTTTGCTGGCTCAGGCCTTATTAGATTTGCTGCATCTCCACACAAAACCCTACTCTAAGGAAAAGTACAGTACAAGAGAGATATGTTAATTATGAATCCCAGGCCACAACTCTCAACTTTTCCCTCCCAGGAAGAAACACCCTAGACTTAAAAACTACTTCACTTCTAAAATAACTGATCAGGACTTTAAAATAAAGTTCTGCTGCCACAACCAGAAATTGGCTAAAGCAGGTTCAAAGCTGAATGGGTGGAAGAAATAATGCAATTTCTAGTGCAATTCTTTCTACATGGGGCCATAGGAGGAGAGGGCATTGAACACACTGCTGTTCCTTAGACACACTCTTTTCAAATTCAATATTTGCACAGGACAATGACTAGGCAACAGATATCTGAATATACATGGAAAGTAACTCACAAGCAATGATGCAAAGTTGGAATCAGAAGCTGAATGCAAATCTGAAAGCTACACTTGCCCAGCATCTTCCCCTAGAAATTCCTCAATATCGTAGGGGGAAAATATCTAATTTGTCAGTGTTGACAAGAAAACATATTATTCTAAAGACTGCTTTACCTTGGGACCTATTTCAGATGTAGGCACAGAACACAATACAATACATGCACTAGGAACTGTCCAAGGTTCCCAAATAAATCTCCTACTGTTGTCCTCCTGGAGAAGAAGGAAAGAAACAAACCAAGGAAATAAATATTGTTGCACCAAACTGGTAATTAGAGAATCAGTAACCAGAACAAGCCCTAAAGTTTGGATACCATCATATTTATCTTCCTCTCCTCACTCTAGAATTTTCTGCACATCTTTGGATAGGAGGAAACTGATCAAAATGATAAGCTACTGACAGTCCACCCCTCCTTGCCTGAAGCCATAAACACAGCATTCCTCTCTTTCATAATCTCCATTCATATCAGAGAATATAAGACAGACAGAGGTTTGCGTTAAGAAATTCTTGGCTGGGTGCAGTGGCTCATACCTGTAATCCCAGCACTTTGGGAGTCCCCGGTGGGTGGATCACAAGGTCAGGAGATCAAGATCATCCTGGCTAACACAGTGAAACCCCACCTCTACAAAAAACACAAAAAATTAGCCAGGCATGGTGGCACACACCTGTAGTACTAGCTACTCAGTAGGCTGAGGCAGGAGAATCGCTTGAACTCAGGAGGTAGAGGTCGCAGTGAGCTGAGATCACAACACTGCACTCCAGCCTGGGTGACAGAGTGAGACTCCGTGTCAAAA
>NW_016107721.1:423249-438258 GCF_001604975.1 Cebus imitator
TTTTTTGAGATGGAGTCTCACTCTGTTGCACAGTCTGGAGTACAATGGCACAATCTTGGCTCATTACAACCTCCACCTCCTGGGTTCAAGCAATTCTTCTGCCTCTGCCTCCCGAGTAGCTAGGATTACAGGTGTGCACCACCATGCCAGGGTAATTTTTTATATTTTTGGCAGAGACGGGGTTTTACCATGTTGGCCTGGCTGGTCTTGAACTCCTGACCCCAAGTGATCTGCCTGCCTCGGCCTCCCAAAGTGATGGACCACCTAACTTGTGAACTCGCTGAAATTTTGCACAAAATGTTGTGTTTACTGCTTTATCTAGAGAGAGGGGCAATAATTTCATCAGGTCTTCAGAGGGATCCTTAAACCAAACAAGAGCTGTAGGTTCATTATTTTAAAGGCTCCCAGGAGAGATCAAATGACTGAGCAGAACCTAGTTTTGGCTTGGCCCTTGGGTTGCCACCATCTTTACCATATTCAGAAGCAGGTCTTCAGGAATTATGAAAATACTTTCACTCTACTGGTTTATTCAAACAATTTTTGTTGTACCTATTTAATGTACAAGAATGGGGGTGGGGCCAAAAGCCACTGCAAAATCTGAAACAAAGTCCCACAAAATTAGGCAAACATCAATTAAGAGAACCCACAATCAGATAGTCACAAAACTAAATCAAGTTATTAACATATTGTGGTTTTCCAAGACTTAGTCCTATATACAATTTTCTTAACAGCTGCTATTGATTTGTCTACCATGATTCCGGGTGGGACCAGTTCTATTCTCTAGAATCTTCTCTGACAGGCTCTAGAGTTTGTGTGTCTCATCCACACAAACTCGAAAACAGATGTCAGATTCACATGGCCACTTCGTTTTTTAAAAAATCACATAGCAGCATGGAGAATGCAGGTTCTGACCTTCAACAGGAAAGCCCCTTAAAGGGTCTCTTCAGCAGGAAAGTCCCTTAAAGGTTTCTCCTCACTCCCACCCCTGCTGTATTTCTCTCCAATGTATTTCTCTAGTTTATCGAGAGGTTGTCCAGGCTTAGAGATGTTCCTGTTTACATCGAAAGAAAGCAGCAGAGCTGGATGGGAAGCGGGGCAGTGCTGCAGCTGCAGAACCAAGCCTCCCAACCACAGAGCATTCTGGGAAGGTGGCATCCCAGGTTTACTGAGAAGAAAACAGAGATGCATGTTTGTCTATAAAGCGTTTGGTCACTCATAGGCCAGCATTATTCCCATTCCTCCAGGAGCAGGGCAGTTACCTCTGAGCTGTTAACCACAGCACTGAGTCAGCCCTAAAGTAAAATATCCAGATCCACCAGGGCAAGACAGTGAGGCTGGCCAGATTCACCTCTTCTTGCACATCAACCAGCCTGTCCCCTTTCTTCTTCCCAAACCAACCTCCACCCCTGGCTAATCACCTGCCAGCAGCCCACTCTGTTAGCATATCCTTCAGAGATCCTTGTTCTGATGCATTAAGAAATTCTTAACCAGAGATGGATCAACTGATGTGTGAACTCCCTGGAATTTTGCACAAAATGTTGCATTTACCTGGTCCTGAAAATTACCTCAGTCCCCTGCTGTGTCCCTGGCTTGAGATCCTATGGGACACATTTTCTCTCACTCCCAGGTGAACAGAGATGTCCTGCACAACCAGCCTGTCTCCCTCTCTCATTTCAAGTAAAATTTGTGCGTCTTAGCAGTGACTTTTGGGGATCAAGCCTTCATACTGGCTTCCCAGGAAAACACAGTGTGGGCTTGTCTTGGATGCTCCTGGAACAGTGATGGATGCTGCCGGGCAGGGTGCTGAGCGTTGGCTTCCACTCAGGTGCCAGGGTGAATGCAAATTCCCTCCAGGCATTGCAGCCATTTGTTCCAATCTCGCTTCTGCCAGCATCTTCTCTGCCAAATTCATCACTGGGTTTTTTGGCTTCTCTTACTGTCTCCGCCCCAACCCCAGAGGGAGCTGCTAATGAATGAAGAACTGCCCAGAGAGCCCCAGCCACAGGCCAGTGGAGGCCAGGAAGCTGGAGGAGCTCCAAAGGGGACAGTCCCCGCTGGCGACGGAGAGGTGACCTGGCCCGGCCAGCGTGCGGTGGGGCCAGGCCCCAGCTGCACTGCGTTGTCACACCTGGAGCCACATTCTCAGCAGTTGCACGTATCTTGGCAGGACAGCTTCTCGACCAGAAATACAGGTGCAACCGTTAACTACAACCCACGACGGCCTCATGCAAGAGCTGCAGCCCCAGCACCCAGCTCCTCAAGGGCCCTCTACTAAGGCAGCGGTGTTCCTCCAGGGGTTGTGTACTCTCCAAGACACTGTGGGCGCTGGCGGGCTACAGCGAGGCGCCTGGGTCACCCTGCACCTTCCGAGTTCTCTCCGTTCTTACTCTTGGTCACTCCGGAGAGGGCCAGGCAGAGCCACGAGGGGCGCACCGGGGCCAGATGGGGATCCCAGTCCCTCCTGCGCCACCTGCTGGCCGCACCATGCGCAGCGACCCAGGGCCTGCAAACGATGGAGGCAAGACGCGCAGACGGCTCTTTTGCTCCTCTTGGGGGGCTGCGGAGAGTTGTAGGGAGGATTGGATGATTCCAGTACTCAGTGTCAGAGTGAGGACTATTCAAAAGGTTTCCTATGTCTATCCCCTCCGGTTTCTTCTAAAAACTCTTTTTTTTTTTCCTCTTGTGTCCCTGGCATCACAGGACCTCACTGCATTTCACTACGCGAAGGTACAGACCTAAAAACCAGGTATCCTGATGCAAGTCACTGATGCCAAAGAGAAAACAGTGATTTATTCCCAGGAATTACGCAAGACCCGGATGGAATAGTGCTGTTTATCTGACCACCAAAATTCTCAACCTCAGTTGTCATTTTCAGACAAAAATCAAAAACCGGCTGGGCGTGGTGGCTCACGCCTGTAATCTCAACACTTTGGGAGGCCGAGGCGGGCGGATCACCTGAGGTCGCGAGTTCGAGACCAGCCTGACCAACATGGAGGAAACCCCATCTCTACTTAAAAAAAAAAAAAAATACAAAATACAAAATTAGGCGTCATTGTGGGCTCCTGTAATCACACCATTGCACTCCAGCCTGGGCAACAAGAGTGAAGCTTCATCTCAAAAAAAAAAAAAAAAAAAAAGTCAAAAATTGTGTAAATACGAGGAACACTTCCTTGTGTGCTTCCTCAGCAGTGTTCATACTTTACAGAAAGCTATCTAAGTTTCAATCGTTTCTGACATAGAGAAACAGCAACAGAGAACTGAGAACAAGGAACAGTGTGATGGCATGATTACATTGTTTAGTAACATATGTTGAAGTCCTAGGGTCTGGGGCCTCAGAATGAGACCTTATTTGAAAATAGGGTCGTTTTAGAGATGGAGTCTTGCTCTGTTGCCCAGGCTGGAGTACAGTGGCACAATCATAGCTCACTGCAGCCTTGACCTCCTGGGCTCAAGTGATTCCTTCTGCCTCAGCCTCTTGAGTAGCTGGGACTACAGGCAAGCCAATATAATTAAAGATAGATGAGGTCATACTAAAGTAGCATGGGCCCCTAATCCAATATGACTGGTATGCACATCAAAGGGAGAAATGTAGACACAGACATACACGCAGAGTGATATGGTTTGGTTCTGTGTCCCCACCAAATCTCAGGTCAAACTGTATTCCCCAGTGTTGGAGGTAGGGCCTGGTGGGAGGTGACTGGATCCTGGGTGTGGTTCCTCATGAATTGTTTAATACCACCAAGGGGTACCTTGATGCTGTTCTCATGATAGTGAGTGAGTTCTCATCAGATCTGGTTGTCTAAAAGTGTGCAGCACCTGCCCCTCTCTCTCTTTCTCTCTTGCTCCTGTGCTCCAGCCACGTAAGACAAGCCTACTTCCCCTTCACCTTCGGCCATAATTGTAAGTTTCCTGAAGACTCCCCAGAAACCAAGCAGATGCCAGCATCATACTTTCTGTATGGCCTACAGAACTATGAGACAATTAAACCTCTTTTTTTAAAACGAATTACTCAGCATCAGATATTTCTTGATAGCAATGTGAGAACGGACTAATACACAGGGAGAGTATCATGTGAACATGAAAGCAGAGGCCAGGGTCACATGTCCACATGCCAAGGAACATGAAAGATGGCCAGCAAACCACTAAAGGCCAGGAGAGGGGCCAGGAACAGATTCTCCCTCACAGCTCTTGGAAGGAATCAATCCTCCCAACACTTTGTTCTCCAATTTCTATTCTCCAGAATTGTGAAATAATAAATTTCTGTTGCAGGAGGAAGCCAAGGCAGAGGTAGAGGAAGAGGGGGTCACAGGTCATAATGTCTCTCAAGATGACTCTTTCAAAATGATATGTGATTCGGGATATTTTTCGTACAGGTTTTTTTAATGTCAGTTTTTAATCAACATAAATATGGGCCAAAAAAAGTTTCTGCTGTGTGCTATTTGTTACAGTAGTTCTAGCAAACTGATAAATTCTTCAACAACCAGTAAGTGCAGGTTATATGGAAGGGAACAGGCAGCACTGGGTGGTCTGTGGATACTCATGGATTTACTCCACAAAGATTTCTGGTACCTGCCCTGGGTAGCTACTGTGCTTGGTTCCAGGGCTATAACAGAGGGTAAATCATGGTCCAGCCAGACAGGCTCTCAAGCCACAACGCTGTCTTCCCTACAGCCAGGGCAAGTGTTTAGGGAGCATGAAGGGAGTCACATGGGACTTGGAGGTGTTCAAGAGGAATCTGTGTATAGCTAGGAGCAGCAGTGTGTAACTAAGGAGAGCCAGAGGTGCCAGGGTAACAGATGCAACAGCATCGGGGCTACAACAGTGAGGGGAGAGGCTCCTGGCAGCTTCACATGCCCATAAGCAATGTTGCTGACACAAAAATATGGGGAGGAAACATCCTCTCTTAGCAATTGGCATGACATCTTGTTGAAAAGACATTTTGCTAAGAATTCTGAGTGGGCGACTATGATGAGACCTCAAACTGTATTCCAGTGAAACTGTCCATCACTAAACTGCTTTCAGGTGAGGGCAGGATCTGTTACCTGCACTGATTCATCTGGCTGAGCAAGTTAGGCTGAGCACTGCATAGAGAAGCAAAGAGATCCCTAGTGGAAGGGCAAAGGCAGGGGACTTTGGGAACGGAGAAAATGCCTAACTGGGATTTTAAGTCAGTTATTGAAGTGAAGAGCGGTTAAAGTCCTCCCTCTGTTTTCTCCAGAAATTTTCCAGTGACTGCCCCCATTGTCACTCAATACTCGGGGAAGGGCCTTGGTGGGGACAGCTCAGTGAAAAGGACAGGTGACTGCTGACAGCTGATTATCCCAGATGTCATTTTTTAATAATTTTCTTACTTTTAAACTAATTGTGAAGCATGTGCACAAACAGAAGCACCACCTGACTCCATGTAAAAACTATTCTCAGCAATAGTGTTTTTTGAAAACAATGATATTTCCTACATCTTAAACTAACCGCTCTGTGGACAGGGAGGCTTAAATTTAGGTCTCACAATCACCACGTAAGGTGTATAGCATCCTGCTCATTTTAAAGATGAGGAAAAGAGGCTCAGGGGAGCCCAAGAGACTTGCCAAAAAATGCAGTGCTGTCCGGTGGGGGCTGGATTCTCTCTCCCTCCACCCAGATGCCTTTCAATTCTAGAACATGACTGCCTGGCCCCTTCACACCCCTCAGTCAGTCCACCAAACTGGAAATCACGGACTGTGTGTGTGTGACTTGAAATAAACAGCCTAACAAACTTCAGGGGCGCTGAGAGTGTGGGCAGTATTGGGAGTGGTTACAAGACTTTCCTAGGATGAAAGCACTGTGTTCATGGACTTTGTAGTCAAGTTCTCACTATCCAATCACATCGCCGGAAGCAATGCTGGATTTGCCCTCTCTCACTTTTACACCTATACAAAAAGATGACCTACAAACGGTGCCATGCTCACAGTCGCCCAAATCTCAATTCACAGGGTGGTAGTTTTACCATTGTAAAGAGCTCGGATTTTTCTGTAACGGGCAGAAATCTGCTGAGTGTCCAATGTTTTATGGTGTATGGTTTTAATTCCACCCAACTCCATTATGATTCTATACATCTTAAAAGCTACACTCAGTCTTTGGGCAGCTGAATTCTTTTTTCTTAACATAGTTCATGAATTAAGGTTTATAAATGAAATTCTATGTAACCACTAAAAAGAGCAGTAGGTGTATAGAGATGTAAAGAGAAAACATGTCTATCGTATGTCAAATGAAACCAAGAGGACAGTGGTATATATATGTGCCTATTTTTATTCTTAAAAATAAAAGATCAGGTCAGGCACAGTGGCTCACGCCTGTAATCCCAGTACTTTGGATGGCCGAGGTAGGCAGATCCCTTGACGTCAGGGATTCGAGACCAGTCTGGCCAACATGGTGAAACCCCGTCTCTACTAAAAATACAAAAATTACCCGGGCATGATGGCAGGTACCTGTAATCTCAGCCACTCGGGAAGCTTCAGCAGGAAAATTGCTTGAACCCAGGAGGCGGGGGTTGCAGTGAGCCAAGATGGCGCCACTGCACTCCAGCCTGGGTGACAAGAACGAGACTCCATCTCAAAAATAAATAAAAGATAATTATATAAAAAGAGATACAAGAAACATTTGCACAACCACACATGGAAAAAATTGGGAAAGGAGCCCCCCTCCCCACCAAAAAAAAAAAAAAAAAGCAGTGGAGTTTGGCATCTGCCTTCCACTGAGCATCAGGGGAGCATTCTGAGAAAATGCTACTCAGCCATTGGGCCAGCCAACACACTCTCAGTCTTCAGTTTGCTTAGAGTTTCTATCATGAACAGGTGTTGAATTTTATCAAATGATTTGGCACATGTTGAAATTATCACAAGACTTTTCTCCCTTAACCCATCAATATGATAATTTACCTCAATTGCTGTTATATTAAATCAAACCCAGCTTATTCGTGATTACATAACTAATGGAGGCAGGATTTGGCTGGCTAATATTTTCAGCAGGATTTTTGTAAACATCCTTCTAAGTGACCTTCCTTTCCCAGTCAGCCCTTGTTGGGTTATGGAATCAGTTATCCAACTCTCAAAATGTAACTTGAGAATCGTTCCTTCTTTTTCAATATTCTGGAATAATTTGTACATAATTTGGATTATTTATTTCTTGAATGTCTGATAGAAATTGCCAGTAAAAACCATCTGGAATAAACTTTGTGGAAAGATTTTTAACAAATGGTTCAATTTTCTCAAATTATAAGACTATTCAATATTCAATTTCTTCTTAAGACAATTTTAGTAGGCTTTTTTAACAAATTTGTTCGTTTTATCTAAACTTAATGTTTATAAGCTTAGTTTATATTATATTTTAGTGTCTGATTCCTAATATTTTTATTTCTAATATTATTTATTTCTCTCTTCTTTTCTAGGTCATTTTTACCAAATTTTAGCATTTGTTTTAGACTTTCCAATAACCAAATTGGCCTTATTCATCCTCTCTAAAGTAAACGTTTTTCTATTGATATTCTCATGTTTTCTATTTTGCTAATGTCTGTTCTTAACCTGTTACTTTCACATTTGATTTGGGCTTATTCTACTTTCTACTTAAGTCTGATCATTAGTGCATTAATTTTTCACCTTAAGATATTAAATATTAATTTATTAAATATAATATGGGATGTTTATTAATACTTAATATACTAACTTATTAAATATAATATGGAATATCATATTATATACCATATGTTCAACATGTTAAATTATATTAAATATTTAACACTATCCATTTTCTTCTAAGAAATACTCCACAAGATTTAATGTTTTACCAATACCTCACACACCACTGACCCCAAAGACCTGTGGGGCAGCTTGCTAGGTACTGATGTCAGTTTCCATCAAAGACCCCCCAAGTGCTGTGGTGCCACCCACACTGCACCCTTCCCCCTTTGTTGCTCACTGACTCCCAGTTTTACCTAGGTGCTGAGTGTCCTTGGCTTCTCAGGCTGTTTCCAGCCTCAAGTGGTTAATGCTGGGTACTAAACCACTGTGGAAATCCAATCCCTCCCATGTGATCGAACAAACCTCGCATGTGACTCAATCCTAGCCATTGGGATTGGGGGAAAGTCTGGCAGGGGTAGAGGTGGGAGAATTCACAGAAAAGTTTTTTTTTTCTCAATAAAAAGGAACACAAAGGAAAAAACACTGCACCCCTTTGCTAAATGTTACCACATTCAGTGGCAAGAAATCCCAAAGCTATTTTGCAACTATGACAGGTAATGTTTCCCACACACCAAAAATGGCAGAGCTAAAAGTGAGAAAGCAACAGGGAACTGATGACGCAGAAGTCCTGTGACTGCATTTCTTGTTACATAAGAAAAGAAGTGGCCGGGTGCGGTGGCTCACACCTGTAATCCCACTGCTTTGGGAGGCCACGGCAGGCGGATTACAAGGTCAGTAGATCGAGACCATCCTAGCCAACATGGTGAAACCCCGTCTACTAAGAAAAAAAAATACAAAAATTAGCTGGGTGTGGTGGCATGCACCTGTAGTCCCAGCTACTTGGGAGGCTGAGGCAGGAGAATCGCATGAACCCAGGAGGCAGAGGTTGAAGTGAGCCGAGATCGGGCCACTGCACTCCAGCCTGGCGACAGAGCAAGACTCCGTCTCAAATAAATAAATAAGAAGCTCCATATTATTTAAGCTCCTTTTTCCAGGTCTCATTATTTGCAGCTAAAATTGTCCTGCAGGTGCCATGGGAAGACAGCCTCCTGCCTGAATAGCACTGAGTGGCAATTTTACCATGGCATTGCAATGTCATCTTAGAATGCTCACCATGAATCAGGCAACTGAAAAAGACTCTCATGTGTTCTTGCATCATTGCTTACATCATCTTAGAAAAAGTGCACTATTCTACATTATTCTTTTGTTCTTAGGAACTCAAGAAAATGTCTCTTTTGTAAATATGTATTAAAATAATAGATGATCAGAATAAGCTTGTGAGAGGAAAAGAAAAATAAATGAAGTGAGGTCAGAGCTTGTATCTGCCATTGTGAGGACCCAGAGCAGCCTCCTGAAAAGCCACATTGTGAGCCGGGCACTCGCAAGGCCCAAGACATGGGATGTGTCCCTGTACATGCATCGCTACCCGCCAAGGACAGTACAGGCATGTTGGAATGGTCTTAGCTAAGTGCTGAATTTCCTGGAAGATAACATTTCCATGTTAGGGCCCTTGTCCCTATCTTTAAATGCTGTCTTCAATTGGTATTACTGTGTCCTTGGGTTGCAGGTGATTGAAACATTGTCTCAGACTAGTTTAAGAAGGCAAAAAGGAAGAACACACATTTAATGGTTTGTGTGGGCACACCAAGGAAAGGAGTGTCTGGATGTAAGGATCTAAGCACCCCATCAGGATATTGTCTCCTCTTCTCAGCTTTTCTCTGCACATCATCTGCCTTCTCTCAGGCAGATTTCTCCACTGGGCCGGAACCACAATGGCCAGCAGCCCGTGGCTGTCACTTAGACTCTGAAGTGGAAAGGCAAGCCTGGCCCCCACCAGCTTCAGTGGGAAACTCTCCCACTGCCCCGTTTGGCTCACATGCTCATCACTGGACAAATCTCTATGGGAAAGATGGTACTGGGGGGTTGAACTGTGTTCCGCCAAGGTACTTGCAAATCCTAACTCTTGGTGTCCGTGAATGTCACCTTGTTTGGAAATAGGGTCTCTGCAGATGCAATCAAGTTCAGATGGGGTCTTGATGGGTGAGCCCCAATCCAATAACTTGTGTCCTTGTAAGAAGACAGAAGTTTGGACATAGACTTGAGTGATACATCTACAAACCAAGAGACACTAGGAGTTGCCAGCAACTCTCAGAAGCTGAGAGAGAGAAATCAAACAGATTCTACCTCAGAGCCTCCAGAAGGAACCAATCCTACCATCACCTTGCTTTAAGACTTCTAACCTCTACTACTGTGAGAGAATAAATTTGTTGTGGTAAGCTGCCCAGTTTGTGGCATTTCATTACAGCAGTTGCAGGAAACTAAGCCAGAAGGCAGAACAGCCTCTCTAGTATAAATGTGCATGGCATAGGCTTTGTTTTAAACTGTTTCTTTTCAAAAACTTTTCTTATCTAGCACATTTATACTAGATAAGGTGACCCCCTTGTGATGGTTAATTTTATGTATTAACTTGGCTGGACTAAGAGATGCCCAGATAGCTGGTAAAACATCATTTCTAGATGTGCCTTGAAGGTGTTTCCAGAAGAGACCTTCGAATCAGTAGACTGAGTAAAGAAGACCACCATCACCAGTGTGGATGGCATCCTCCAATCCATTGAGGGCCCACATAGAACAAAAAGGCAGTCAAAAGATGAATTTTCTCTCTCTCTGCTTGAGCTGGGATGTTCAATTTCTTCCGCCCTTGGACATCAGTGCTTCCAGTTATTGGGCCTTTCAACTTGGACCAGGATTTACACCACCAGCTCCCTGTCTCTCAGGCCTTTGGACTCAGACTGAATTACATCATGGAATCTCCTAGTTCTCCAGCTTGAACATGGTAGTGCATGGGACTTCTTGGCCTCCATAATCATGTAAACCAAGTTCCAATAATACACATATATCTCCTAGTGGTTCTGTTTCTCTGGATTACAGGTTGGTCAGGTACTCACTACAGTGGGAAGGGAGGCAGGGTACTATGAATGGCAGCCCTAATAGATGGCTGGAGGAGAAGAAAGAGCTGTACCCCAGAGAAAGAAGAGGGGCCTTGTTACTGGAAGAAGGGGGTAAAGAGTGCTGGTCAGGTAAGCATAAAAACCACTGCATTATTTCACACTGTCATTATCTATGGCCAGATTTCTTAGAGATGGAGAGAGAGGAATATGGGTTTTGGGTTTATTCCTTCTTCTGAAGACAGTGCAGATTCCTTCATCCAAAACTAGGAATTTACAAGCCACTGCAATTTGAACAGTTTTATTCTTCAAGGATTGAAGTAGCTTGATTTGGTTTGACACTCAGAAAGTTCATGGATTCACTCTGAGGTGCAATTCTGCTGTAAGAAATGTTTTATTAATTACACCAAGATATATAAAAACTTAAAAGCAAAGTTCCTGTGAAGCACATATTCTATTTCAGTTACATATTCTATATCAGAGTTGACCTTTTATCTCAGCAATAAAACTGAAATTATGCATCAAATATGATAAAAATCTATTCTAATAAATTGAAATTAGTTATCATTAGTGTGCTTTTAAACCATTTTTAATTGCTAACATATTGATATTAAATGGTGGGTTCAAAGATGAAAAAGTGTTACTTATACAGAGTAATCTTCAAGCAGACACCATTAGATGGTCTTGTGCTTAAAGATTCTATTTCAAGGTAAGTCCCACTGCAGTTAGAATTCTAATGAATCATACAGACAGAATCTTTTAACAGCTTGGGCAAGCAGGAATCTTCTCCACAACCATATTCACTTTTAATATGCAGAACTTGCAAATGTACAGCAAAGGTAGAGGAATTCACCTCGTGAATATGCATTCAAACCAGTCAGCCAACAAAGAATCTACTGAGACCTCACTCATCATAGCCAAAGTGCTGCTTTAGGCACTCGATGTATATCAACTAAGTTAATTCTCGCAATACTCTTATGGGATGGGTACTATTATTATCCTCATTTTATAGAAGCAAACTAAGAAACAGAGAGGTTATGATACTTGCCCAGATCACACAGCTAAGACAGTGGCAGAGCAGCAGGGTTCTAACTTAGACTGTCTGGTTCCACAGTCTGTGATCTTAACACGCCTGGGACACAAGGATCTGACAAAGACCCCTAAAGGGTCTTACAATACCTCTGCTGAAATAAAACCTTTCTAGGTAAAGCTTTAGTCAACAGAGCTTGATAGCAGGAAGTAAAATGGTAAGTACAAAATTCAGTTCTATCCATCCACGTGATGGGTGATGACAACCACAGTAGTCAGGAGGGTGGTAAAGGAAGTGAGGGGCTGCCCTGGAAGGACCGACAGGATTAAGGTGAGCAGAATCCAGGTGCTCATAACCCAGAGAGAGCCACAGTTTGTCCCTTGGCCATAGAATCTAGTCATCTGTTTCCTTTCACTTAGCTTGGGCCAGAATCCACAGGTCACCAGGAAATGTATGACAAAACCACCCAAGTGAATAGGTGCAAACCCCTCTAACTAGGGTGACTAACTCATTCTGACCTTTCCAGACATTCCCTAGTTTTAGCACTAATGTCCCAAGTCCAGGGACCCTGTGAGTCATGGGCAGACAGAATGCCTGGTCACCTTACTTGTAAAATTTCCATAGGAGAAGGGAAGTTTTTTGAAAAGAAACAGTTTACAACGAAGGCTATGCCATGCACATTTATACTAGATAAGGTGACCCCTTGTGATGGTTAATTTTATGTACCAACTTGGCTGGACTAAGAGATGCCCAGATAGCTGATAAAACATTCCTAAGTATATCTCTCAGGGTGTTTCCAGAAGAGACTTATCAGTAAAGAAGACCATCGTCACCAATGTGGATGGCATCCTCCAATCCATTGAGGGCCCACATAGAACAAAAAGGCAGTCAAAAGATGAATTTTCTCTCTCTCTGCTTAAGCTGGGATGTCCAATTTCTTCTGCCCTTGGACATCAGTGCTCCTGGTTCTTGGGCCTTTGGACTTGGACCAGGACTTACACCACCAGCTCCCTGTCTCTCAGGCCTTTGGACTCATACTGAATTACACCATTGGATTACCTGGTTCTCTAGCTTGCAGATGGCAGGCCATGGGACTTCTTGGCCTCCATAATCACGTGAACCAATTCCTAGAATATATACGTCTCCCAGTGGTTCTGTTTCTCTGGAGAAACTGCCTAATATACCTCAAAAAAACTAAAACCATTGATACCATTGAACCTGAGCTCCTCTGGGCACTACCATATCGAGGCTGTAGGACCTTAGGAGGATCACCTGTCACTCCAGGCCTCAGGAGGATCACCTGTCACTCAGGGCCTCAGGAGGATCACCTGTCACTCCAGGCCTTAGGAAGATCACCTCATCACTACAGGCCTCAGGAGGATTACCTCATTGCTCTGGGCACCCATAAAATTAAAGGTTTGTCGTTAAGGTCAATTTCAGTGCTAATAACCAACCTATTATTCTTGAGTTAACATCAGTGTTGGAGGAGAGCCTCTGACCACACACATATACACGCACATGCACACACACACACACACACCCTATACAAGGTTTTCTTATTTAGGGGAAAAACTCATACTGCACATTATTTTTCACTTGAGATATTCATTATTTGAGGCATACTCTAGCATAAATTTAGTACTTGGGGATTTTTTAATGATGGTTTTTCTAGATTTTTAACATATTTCCTAATTTTACTACAGCCAGTCTTCATTTCACACACAATGGTGGGGGTGGGGAGATGCCTTCAGAATAAATGATGTGATAAACATCACAAGATGCTTTTCATGAATGGTAGCTCTTATCTCCCAGACACGCACCTTGGGAAGGCTAAACAAGCTAGGTCAGGAGAGCAGCAACCACCAGGAGCGCTCTGCTCCAAATAACAAGGCCCCTGTTGATTGAGCTACCACGTTGCCATTTGAAGACAAGGGTAGAATTTGTGTAGTGGATTATTAAAGGAATGCGGTCAGAACAACTCCAGTCAACAAAAATCCACTGAGCACACAGGCCACAGAGAGCTGTGGCTCAGCAAATCTAACAGAAATATAAGTAACTCAACTTCAGTAAGTATAAGAAAATGGTTGTGAACTCTCTATTTTCCATGCTGATGTTGGGGAAGGGGACAATCTAGCCTCAGATAATTTGCCAAGTATTATATCATATGACCCACTCACCTTTCCTCTGTGCCCAACAATGATTACCCTCTCATTCTTTGTTTACAAAGGAATGCAGAGCCAATTTTGTTAATCGTGTCTTTGTTTCCTGAAATAGAGGATATGCTCTAGAGAAGAGATTAAGACTGTGAACAGTGATGCCCTTCTGACCTGAGTTGGCTTCTGGGTTCAACCTACTTACATAGATGGCAGGTGGCAAATAAAGACAAAATTATGTTGTCTACCCCATGAGATGGGTTGCATTTCAGGTAAGGGACTCATAGTCAAGGTCAAGCTGTCAATCAAAGACAGAAAAATTGGATCCTAAACTTCTGGTAAACAGAGCAACCAATGTTTTTATCTTTCATATCAGCAAGAAGATTATCTCATCTTTCTTTACAAGAACTTGTTCTGCAGAGAGATTGCAATTTAACACCTAGCGTGCCATCTCTGATGAGCAACATGCACAAACTTTCTGCTGTTTCCTAGCTACAAGGTCCAAGCTTCAGTTTATTTTAGGTATCCCTAAATACAGAGGTACCCCTGAGTTAGGGTGGCATAGAGCATTCTAGAGGCAATTTTATAGAAAAACTTAATTGAAGGCTTAATCCCAAAATAGAAATTCTCTTCACTGCAAATTGTCAGTATGATTTGGCATGCCCCAAAATACACACTTACCACTGGTCATTCTTTCATTAAAGTTTTATTTCTGAGCTACCTGAGGCTTTTTATTCTCTTATCTTTCTAAGCTTCTGTCATTTAAAATAGTGTGGCACTTATGAAAAAAGAAACATAGGCATCAATGAAATAGCATACTGTCCAGAATTAGACACACAAAAATGATCAGTTGGGTTTTAACAAAGGTGCCAAAGCCATGGATTTTTTTTAAAAAAAAATCTTTTCATCAAACAGCACTGGGGCAATTGGTCATCCATATGCAAAAAAGAACAGAACAACTCAAAATGCATTATAGACCGAAATATGAGGGCTAACACTACAAAACTTTGGGAATACACAGGAGAAAATCTTAATGACTTTGGGTTAGGGAAAGATTTCTTTAGTAAGACACAAAGAGCAGGAGCTATTTTTGTAATTGATAAATTGGACTCCATCAAAAATATAATAAATCTTACTCTTCAAAAAACCCAGCTAAGACAATAAAAAGG
>NW_016107721.1:438768-441216 GCF_001604975.1 Cebus imitator
AAAAAAAAAAAAAAAAAAAAAAAAAAAAAAAAAAAAAAAAAAAAAAAAAAAAACCTAGGAATATACTTAACTAAGGAGGTGAAAGATCTATACAAGGAGAACTACAAAACACTGCTTAAAGAAACCATAGATGACACAAATGGAAATATAAGTCATCTTCATGGACTAGAAGAATTAATATCATAAAAATAACTATATTTCCCAAAGCAATCTACAGATTCAATGCAATTTCTATCAAAATACCAATATTATTGTTCACAGAATTAGTAAAAAAAAATTTTTTTTAATTCATGTAGAACAACAAAAAAAAAGCCTAAATAGTCAAAGCAGTCCTAAGCAAAAAGAACAAACCTGGAGGCATCACATTATCCAACTTCAAATTATACTACAATGCTATAGTAACCAAACCAGCATGGTACTGGCACAAAAGTAGACACATAGACTAATGGAACAGAACAGATAAACCAGAAACAGAGCCAAATACCTACAACCAACTGATCTTCAACAAAGCATACAAAAACATAAATTAGGGAAAGAGCACTCTATTCAGTAAATGGTGCTGGGGAAACTGGATACCCATATGTAGAAGAATGAAACTGGATTCCTATCTCTCACCATATACAAAAATCATCTCAAGATGGATTAAAGACTTAAATATAAGACCTGAAGTTATAAAAATCCTAGAAGAAAACCTAGGAAAAACTCTTCTAGACATTGGCCTAGGCAAAGAGTTTATAACTAAAACCCCAAAAGCAAATGCAATAAAAATAAATAAATGGGACCTGATTAAACTAAAAAGCTGTGTACGGCAAAACAATCAGCAGAATAAACAGACCCACCAAATGGTAGAAAATATTTGCAAACTATCCATCCAACAATACTTTGACTAATATCCACACTCTACATGGAATTCAAATCAGCAGGGAGAAAAACAAATAATTCCATCAAAAAGTGGGCAAAGGGTTTGCATTCCCTGCACGAAATGCCCGGCAAAGCCACAGAAACCATCCCTGCTATGGAACAGGAGCTGCCGCAGCCCTCCTAAGGAAAAGGCTGAGAGAGGGTCTGGAACAGAATCTGACAGTGATGAATCAGTACCAGAGATTGAGGAACACAATTCCACACAGACAACCACATAACAAGCCCAGCTGGCAGCAGCAGCTGATATTAATGAAAAACCAGTCAGTAGAGCAGAGTTTGGAGTGAAAAGAAAGCACAGAGGCGATGTCCAAACTGGGACTTGGGCAGATTACAGGGGTTACTAGAGTCACTATAAGGAAATCCAAGAATATCCTCTTTGTCATCACAAAACCAGATGTCTACAAGAGCCCTGCTTTAGATACCTACATAGTTTTGGGGGAATACAAGAATGAAGGTTTATCTCAGCAAGCATAGCTAGCAGCTGTTGAGAAATTCAAAGTTCAAGGTAAAGCTATCTCAAACATTTAAGAAAAAACACAGACTCCAACTGTATAAGAAGAGAGTGAAGAGGAAGAAGCTGATGAAACAGGTGTTGAAGTTAAGGACATGGAATTGGTCATGTCACAAGCAAATGTGTTGAGAGCAAAGGCAGTCCAAGCCCTGAAGAACAACAGTAATGATATTGTAAATGCTATTATGGTATTAACAAAGTAACCACCTGAAAACAACCTTTTTGGTGTTTCAAAGAAGTAATTGCAGCTTGATTTGAAATTTATACTGTTTCTAGAAGAGCAATAACAAACATTGCAGTCTGACTCTCTAGGAAGCCCTATCCCTAGGAAAAGGGAGAATGCACCACATCAAGGGATCACCCTGTGGGACAAAAGAATCTGAACAGCAGCCCTTGAGTTCCAGATTTTTCCACTGAAATAGTCTACCCAAATGAGAAGGAATCAGAAAAATAATTCTGGTGATGTGAAAAACAAGTTTCTATAACACCCCCAAAAGACCAGCAAGACACTAGCTCCCCAGCAATGGAACAAAACCAAGAAAAAAATCTCTGAATTGCCAGATAAAGAATTTAGAAGATTGATTATTAAGCTACTCAAGGAGACACCACAGAAAGGTGAAAACCAACTTAAAGCAATATAAAAAACAATACAGAATATGGATGAACATGTCTCCACAGAAATAGATCTCATAAAGGAAAAACAATCACAACTTCTGGAAATAAAAGACACATTTAAGAAATACAAAATGCACTGGAAAGTGTCAACAATAGACTAGAACAAGTAGAAGAAACAACTTCAGAGCTCAAAGATAAGGCTTTCAAATTAACCTAATCAGACAAAGACAAAGAAAAAAATTTTTGAAAATGAACAAAGCCTCCAAGAAAACCAGGATTATGTTAAATGGCCAAACCTAAGATAATTGGTGTTCCTGAGGAAGAGGAGAAATCTAAAAGTTTGGAAAACATATTTGAGTAAATAATTGAAAAAAACTTCCCCAGCCTTGCTAAAGACCTAG
>NW_016107721.1:442742-467748 GCF_001604975.1 Cebus imitator
TGCCATGTGTGTTCCTATGCAACAATTTTGCATGTTCTTCACATGTACCCCAAAACCTAAAATACAATAAAATAAATAAATGGGAAAAAAAAAAGACAAAGAGGGACATTATATAATGATAAAAGGATGAGTCTAAGAGGAAAATATCACAATCCAAAATACATACACGCCTAACATGTATATTTATATATAACAATTATTACTGGACCTAAGAAATGAGATAGATGGCAACACAATAATAGTGAGGGACTTCAGTACTCCACTGACAGCACTAGACAAGTCATCAAGACAGAAAGTCAACAAAAAAAAAACCAATGGATTTAAACTGTACCTTACAACAAATTGACTTAACAGATATTTACAGAACATTCTACCCAATAACTGCAGAATGTACATTCTTTTCTTCAGCACATGGAACATTTGCCAAAATAGGCTATATGATAGATCACAAAACAAGTCTCAACAAATTTAAGAAAATCAAAATTACATAAAGTACCCTCTCAGACCCAGGGAATAAAACTGGAAATTAACTCCAAAAGGAACCCTAAAAACTATACAAACATAGTGAAATTAAATAATCTGCTCCTGAACA
The DNA here is from genome assembly GCF_001604975.1 of Cebus imitator. Classification (NCBI taxonomy): domain Eukaryota; kingdom Metazoa; phylum Chordata; class Mammalia; order Primates; family Cebidae; genus Cebus; species Cebus imitator. The sequence goes on from NW_016107721.1 coordinate 443,335, forward strand.
ATCTTTAGGTCAATAATGAAATCCAGATGGAAATTTAAAAATTATTTGAATTGAATGATAATAGTGACACAACTTATCAAAACCTCTGGGATACAGCAAAAGTGGTGCTAAGAAGAAAGTTCATATCATTAAATAACCTAAATCAAAAAGTCTGAAAGAGCATAAGTAGACAATTTGAGGTCACATCTCAAGGAATTAGAGAAACAAGAACAAATCAAAGTCAAATCCAGCAGAAGAAAAGAAATAACAATAAGAGCAAAACAAAATGAAATTGAAAAAAATTACAAAAGATAATTGAAACAAGAAGCTGGTTCTTTGAAAAGATAAACAAAATTGATAGACAATTAGCAACTTTAATCAAGAAATAAAGATCCAAATAAGCTTAATTAGAAACAAAACCTATTACAACCTATATCCTAGAAATACAAAAGATAATTTAAGGCTACAATGAACACTTACACATGCACAAACTAGAAAATCTAGAGGAGATGGACAAATTCCTGGTAATATACAAACCTCCCAGATTAAATAAGAAATATATAGAAACTCTCAACAGACCAATTACAAATAGTGAAATTGAAACGGTAATAAAAAAAAATTGCCAACAAAAAAAAAAAGTCCAGCACCAGATGGTTTCACAGGTGAATTCTATCAGGCATTCAAAGAAGAATTGGTACAATCTTGCTGAAAATATTCCAAAAACAGAAAGAGGGAATCCTCTAAGTCATTCTATGAAACCAGTATTACCCTAATAACAAAACCGGGACAAGATATAACAAAAAAAAACTCCAGACCAATATCCCTGATGAACATAGATGCAAAAATCCTCAACAAAATACCTAGCTGAATTGCAACAACAAGTCGAAAAGATAATTCACGATGATCAAGTGGATTTCATCCCAGGCATGCAGGGATGGTTTAACAGATGCGAGCCAAAAAACAGGATACACCACATAAACAGAATTAAAAACAAAATTCACATGATCATCTTAATAGATGCAGAAAAAGCATTTGACAAAATCCAGCATCTCTTTATTAATATGATTAAACCCCTGAGAAAAGTCAGCATAAAATAAAATACCTTATGGTAACAAAAGTCATATATGACAAAACCACAGTCAACATTATGCTGATCAGGAAAAAGCTGAAAGCATTTCCCCTGAGAACTGGAACAAGACAAGGATCTTCACTTTCACCACTGCTATTCAACATTGTACTTGAAGTCCTAGCCAGAGCAAGGACTGGCAATCAGACAAGAGAAAGAAATAAAGAGCATCCAAATTGGTAAGGAGGAAGTCAAACTGTCACTGTTCACCAGTGATATGATCACATATATAGAAAACCCTAAAGACTCATCCAGAAAGCTCCTAGTTCTGATAAATGAATTCAGTAAAGTCAGGATACAAAACGAAGGTACATAAACCAGTAGCACTGCTATTGGCCAAGCTGAGAATAAAATTAATAACTCAATCCCTTTTACAACAGCTGCATAAAAAATATAATACTTAGGAATATACCTAGCTAAGGAGGTAAAAGATCTCTACAAAGAAAACTACAAAACGTTGCTGAAAGAAATCATAGATAACACAAACAAATGGAAATACATCCCATGCTCAGGGATGAGTAGAATAAATATTGTGAAAATGACCATACTGCCAAAAGCAATCTATAAATTCAATGCAATTCCCATCAATATACCACCATCATTCTTCACAGAACCAGGAAAAAAAATCCTAAAATTCACATAGAACCATAAAAGAGCCCATGGGGCCAAAGCAAGACTATACAAAAAGAACAAATCTGGAAGCCCTACATGACCTGAATTCAAACTACTACAAGGCTATAGTTACTGAAACAGCATGTTTCTGATATAAAAATAGGCACGTAGACCAATGCAACAGAGTAGAGAACTCAGAAATAAAACCAAATATTTACAGCCAACGGACCTTCAACAAAGCAAACAAAAACATAAAGTGGGAAAAGGACATCCTTTTCAACAAATGTTGCTAGGATAATTGGCAAGGCACATGTATAGGAATGAAACTGGATCCTCATCTCTCATCTTATACAAAAATAAACTCAAGATGGATCAAAGACTTAAATCTAAGACCTGAAACTATAAACATTCTAGAAGATAACATCAGAAAAACCTATCTAGGCATTGGCTTAGACAAATATTTCATGACCAAGAACCCAAAAGCAAATTCAACAAAAACAAAAATAAACAGGTGGGAGTTAATTAAACTAAAGAGCTTTTGCACAGCAAAAGGAGCAGTCAGCAGAGTAAATAACAACGCACAGAGTGGGAGAAAATATTGGCAAATTATGCATCTGACAAAGGACTAATATCCAGAGTCTACAAGGAGCTCAAACAAATCAGCAAGAAAAAAATAAATAATCCTATCAGAAAGTAGGCTAACAACATGAATAGACGATTCTTAAAAGAAGCTATAAAAGCAGCCAACAAATGTATGAAAAAATACTTGACATCACTAATTATCAGGGAACTGCAAATCAAAACCACAATGAGATACCACCTTACTCCTGCAAGAACAGCCATAATTTACAAAAAATAACAGATGCTGGCATGGATGTGGTGAAAAGGGAATACTTTTACACTGCTGGTAGGAATGTAAACTTGTACAATCACTATGGAAAACAGTATGGAGATTTCTTAAAGAACTTAAAGTAGAATTTCATCCAGCTAGCTCACTGCTGGGTGTCTACATAGAGGAAAAGAAGTCATTATATGAAAAAGACACCTGCACATGCATGTTTAAAGCAGCACAATTTGCAATTGCAAAATATGGAACTAGCCTAAATGCTCATCAACTAACGAATGGATTAAAAATGTGTGTGTGTGTGTATGTGTGTGTAAAATGGAATATATAAAAAGGAATGAAATAATGGCATTCACAGCAACCTGGATGGAGTTGGAGACCATTATTCTAAGTAAAGTAACTCAGGAATGGACAACTAAACATGGTATGTTCTCACTTTCAAGTGGGAGCTAGGCTATGAGGACACAAAGTCACAAGAATGATATAATGGACTTTGGGAACTCAGGTGGGGAAGGGTAGGAGGGGAGTAAGGAATAAAAGACTACACATTGAGTACAGCATCCATGGCTTGGTTACAGGTGCACCAAAAATCTCAGAAATCACCACTAAAGATCTTTTCCCAGCAACCAAAAACCACCTGTTCCCCAAAAACCATTGAAATTTAAAAAATAAAATAATAAAGACAAAAAAAGTGGGCAAAGGACATGAATGAAGACTACTCAAAAGAAGATATATAAATAGCCAGCAAACATATGAAAAAAAGCTTAACATCACTAATCATCAGGGAAATGCAAATTAAAACCACAATGAGATACTACCTTACCCCAGCCAGAATGGCCAGTTTTTAAAAAGTAAAAAAACAATAGATGTTGGTATGGATGTGATAAAAAGAGAATGCTTATGCACTCTGGTGGGAATGTAAATTAATACAACCTCTATGGAAAACAGTATGGAGATTTCTCAAAGAACTAAAAGTAGATCAACCATTAGATCCAGCAATCCTGCTACTGGGTATCTACCCAAAGGAAAAGTCATTATATCAAAAAGGCACCTGCATGCGTATGTTCATCACAGTGCAATTTACCATTGCAAAGATATGGAACCAACCTAAGTGCCCATCAACCAATAAGTGGATAAAGGAGAGAGAGAGACAGACAGACAAAGAGACATACATACACACACACCATGGAATACTACTCAGTCATAAATAAGAAAGAAATAATGTCTTTTGCAGCAACTTGGATGGAACTGGAGGCCATTATTCTAAGTGAAGTAACACAGGAATGAAAATCCAAGTATTGTATGTTCTCACTTATAAATGAGGCATACCAAGGGGTATAATGGACATTGGAGTCTTAGAAGTGGGGAGGGTGGAGAGAGATGAAGAATAAAAAACAACATATCGGGTACAACGTACACCACTCGAGAAACATGTACACTGAAATCTCAGACTTCACCACTGTACAATTCATCCATGTAACCAAAAACCTCTTGGACCCCAAAAGTTATTGAAATTAAACATATATTTTTAAAAGATGTGGTACAAACTCTCATACATTGCTGATAGGAGTGTAAAATGATACACTTTGGAATACAAGCAGTTTCTTATAAATTTAACATACAGCTACTATAAGAACCAACAATTCCACTCCTCGTTATTAACCCAAAAGAAATGAAAGTATAGATCCACAGATAACTTTCATGCAAATGTTTAAAGTAACTTTATTCAAACCAGCCAAAAATTAAAAATAGTCCAAGTATTCACCAATAGGTGAATGAATAAACAAATATTGGTATACCCATACAAAGGAAGACTTGGCAATAAAAAATAAACTATTAAAATTCACAACATAGATGAATCTCAAAAACAGTATGCAAAGTGAAAAAAGCTAGGCCCAAAATAACATATGTCCTGTATGATTCCATTCATACATATATACATATATATAGATATAGATACAGATATATAGATTTTTTTTGAGGATGTAAAATATGTAGAATGCTGGCATTCTAAGGGTCTGGCTCTGTCACCCAGGCTGGAGTGCAGTGACACAATTTTAGCTCACTGCAACCTTTGCCTTCCAAGCTCAAGAGATCCTCCAACATCAGCCTCCTGAGTAGCTGGGACCACAGGTACACGCCGCTATGCCAGGATAATTTTTATATTTTTTGTAAAGGCGGGATTTTCCCTTGATGCCCAGGCTGGTATCGAACTCCTGGGCTCAAGCAATCCACCCACCTCAACCTCCCAAAGTACTGGGATTAAAGGTATGAGCCACCACGCCTGGCCGATGCCATATACTTAAAACTCTCGAAAATGCAATCTAATCTATAGCAATAAAAGCAGATCTGTGATTGCTTGGGGCTAGAGGTAGAGAGAGAGGTTGACCATAAAAAGACAGAGAAGGAACTTAGGACTGTTGGAAATCTTGCGTCTTGATCGTGGTAGTTGTTATATGTATACATTCATCAAATTCACCAAAATTAAAATAGGTGAAATTTATTTTATACTGATTTATCTCAATAAACTGAATTATTGACTGAGTGTGGTAGCTCATGCCTGTAACCCAGCACTTTGGGAGGCCTGAGTTTGGGAGTTCAAAACCAGTCTTACCAACATGGAGAAACCCCATCTCTACCAAAAGTACAAAATTAGCTGGGCATGGTGGCACAAACCTGTATTCCCAGCTACTCGGGAGGCTGAGGCAGGAGAATCACTTGAACCCAGGAGGCAGAAGTTGCGGTGATTCGAGATTGTGCCATTGCACTCCAGCCTGGGCAACAAGAGCAAAACTCCATCTCAATAAATAAATAAAGAAACAAACTGAATTTTTTTTAAAGGGGGGAACTTTCCAAGAAGCAGTATTAAAATACAATTGCCTCAGTATCAGCAGGTTATTGGTTCCAGGACTCCCATGGATACCAAAATCCACTGATGGTCATGTCCCTGACATAATACCACATAGTAGTTGCATATAAGCTATGCACACCCTCCCATATACCTTAAATCATCTCCAGATTACCTATAATACCTATAAATGCTATGTAAATAGTTGTTATACTGTATTGATATTTATATTATTTCTATTTTTGTACTGTTCTTTTTACTTTTTATTATTGTAATACTTTTGACCTATGGTTGGTTGAATCCTCGAATATGGAACCTGCAGATACGGAGAGCCAACTGTACAATAAACTGAAACTTTCTTCCTGGGCTAATCAGAGGATTAGAAAAAAAAGTAACTTCTTAAGTGAATCAATGTTTTTAATGCCTAAAATCATCTGCAAGGACACACTGCCTTTCGCAGCTACAGCTAACTCTAGAAAGTGCTTACCCTTTTCCATCCCTTCATCCCATCTTTGGATAAGATTTTAATGATCAGCTAACAAATTAGCAGGAATTAGTTGGCAACCATGGAAAAGGTCAGACTTTATAGACATGGAAGACGGGGGAGAAGGCTACAGTTTCACCTCAAGACGTAGGAGAGCCAGGCACAGTGGCTCACACCTATAATTCCAGCACTTTGAGAGGCCAACAGGCTAGGTCACTTGAGGTCAGGAGTTCGAGACCAGCCTGGCCAACATGGTGAAACCCTGTCTCTACTAAAAATACAAAAATTAGCTGGGCAAGATGGCACGCACCTGTAATCCCAGCTTGGAAACTGAGGCATGAGAGTCGCTTTAACCCAGGAGGCAGAGTTTGCAGTGAGCCGAGATGGATATAAAATGTGTAGAATGCCGGCATTCTAAGAATACCCCCATGAGCTGTGGAGAGTTCAGGGGAGAAGAAACAGAGGGAGAAAGAGAAAGCAGAGGGGGCATCCTCTCAGTTGCTCAGCCTCTTGCTCTCAGCTCAGGGACCTGACCCTTCAGTATCCTATGAGACAACGTGGACACAGGTCGGGCTACAGCAAGGAGCCCAGGAATGAACTGTTGAGACGCAGCAGCCTTGCCTGCTGAAATAGTGCATCTGCTCAGACCCACTCCTAACAGCTACAGGACTTCAGTTTTAAAGTTCCATTGGAGGCTCATGTCCTGAATGCCTAAAATATCAAAAGTTACCAATCAAGCTCTCAAACTGCTAAATGCAATGTGTCATGTTCTCCTACGTTGATCAGTATACCTTCATATGGACAAAGTTTAAAATATGTATAAAGTTAGGTTTTAATATAACTGAAGACTGGCGAAATATCAAACAACTAAATTTAGTATTGCCTATGTCTGAGTGTCTATTAATGGGCTAGTGGTGTTTGAAACGTAACAAAGGCATACATCATACATTATATTTATTTCATAAGTTTTACTTTTCCTGACTTCATTTTAGCAAAATTATATTTTTATAATCAAGATTTTCAGGCCATTGCACAGTGGCTCATGCCAATTCCAGCACTTTGAGAATCCAAGGTAGGAGGATTGCTTGAGCACAGGAGTTTGAGATCAGCCTGCTCAACATAGCAAAATCCTGTATCTATAAAAAAAAAAAATTTTTTTTAATGAGCCAGGTGTGGTGGCATGTGCCTGTAGTCCCAGCTACTCGGGAGGCTGAGATGGGAGGACTGCTTGAGCCCAGGAGATCAAGGCTGCAGTGAGCTTTGATTGCACCACTGCACTCCAGCCTGGGCCACAGAGTAAGACCCTGTCTCAAAAAAATTTTTTTTTCATATAATTTGGGTTAGATTGCTAGCAATGGCCTAAACTATTAAACAATAAGTAATGATATTCAAAATGTATAAAATTAGAATGAATTTTCATTAAAAATAGAAATTATTTGATTTTAGAAATTTATTTTTATGCTTTCAAGATAGGTTATTTTTCTAAAATACTCCAAAGTATATATGTATGCAAAATCCAAATTTTAATTAATAAATATAAAATTTTTACATCAAGACTTTTTAAAGCTGAAATTGTAATTTTTTGAAAAGGTAATCAAAGCATATTAAATATATTTTATAGAAGTTAAACTATTCTTAATTTTAGCATTCAATTTCCATCTAGTTGCCTATATAAAGAATAGATATCACACTTCAGGCATATTATTTCTAGACCTACATAAATATAAGTTTAAGAATAATATGCACTGTTTCAACATTGCAGATTATTCCTCAGCTACCATGTATAGCTACCGCAAAACTGTGCTAATTTATGAGTACCTCTGGAACCAAGAATTAGAACACAAAGAAAGAGAAACAGGAAAATGAACGCTTGGCACTACCGAGAAACAATAACTCTCTATGCAAGAATTCATTACAAGTTAATTAAAGACAAATAAAGTATTTTTTCTTTACCTCAGCGCTCTGGTAGTCAAATCATTCTTACACTCCCAAGCAAATCCAACACAAGCAGCAGCACAACTCTCAAATTTGTGGCATTCAGATACAGTGGCCTTTGTTTCAAGGACATAGGGCAAGAGTATACATGAAGGAGAATTTTCCTAGGACCTGAATGGTGTTAGTCACAAAAGCAGATGTCTAGGGACGTAAGCCTATGTTGAGCACCAGTTCTTAAGTTACCGAGACCAGGTCGGTCATAGAGACCCCCACCCAGGTGGTGCTGAAGGAACTGAGAAGGAGACACCCAGAAAAAACAACAACGTGGGACTATCTGGGGGGGGGCAAACAAACTTCTGAGCTGAGAGCCTCAGGTGCTGACAGCATCCCGAGCTGAGGGCCTCAAGCAGACGCTGACCCACGTATTTATTCTCTTTGAACAGGTGATGATTAACAAACAGATGTTCGGTATTTTCTCATAATACAAAAGGTAGGCAGCTGGTGCCTGCTTACCACTGATCACAGACAAACTAAAAAGTACTCTCCACGAGTGAGCCATGGGGGCAGGGTCACATATCCCACCCTTAAAGAATTGTTTTAACTGATGTATGATATTCATATACTATCTCGAAGAATGCTCCAAGTAGTTTTCTACTTGGGCAGCCGAGGGAGGGGGTGCTAGGTTTTCCTTGCCATCGTTCTTCTCAGCAAACAACATAATTTTATCATACCCTCAGCATTTCTCAGCAATCATACACTTAGCATTTCTCAACATTAAGTGACAGAGCTGGCCATTTGGTCTTTGACGTGTGTTTGTACGTGTGTGTATTTATGACAGATAAGACCCTCTAACGCATAGACCTCAGGACACACTCTTATCCAAGTCTAAATGCAACACTGCTGTGATAACTCTCCTACATTTTTTATCTGAATATATCCACTTTTTATTAAGATCAGTTAATGTTTAATTATATGAGTAATTTGTAAATATATTCCTTTATTCCAAAATTATGTGAACATTGAAGATAAGGCTAAAATCCAACTTATCTATCTACCCCACTCCACTGCTATGGGTTTGGCTACAAGTTCATTACAAATCTTTCTAAATGCTTTACATCATAGTAATGGCTAACAATGGCACACCACCAATGTTCTAAGCATTCTACATCCCTCATCCCTCTAGCTTTTTATCTTTTTTAAATCCTCATAACAACCCCATAAGACAGCTACTTTACATAAACATACTTATATATTTACTTATAAAGGATCTGTAGCACTGGGTGTGTGTTCAGCATAAAATATATCATACTTAAGGCTTGAAACATTTTGTTCTCAATATATTTTGGCGATCTACTCAGGACATTAAGATCCTACTTTCCTTCTTAATAGCAAGAGGTATATGTAAGCAAAATACACCTCTTGCTTTGGGAGGGAAACAAGTTTTCTAAAGACCTTCAAACTTCCCATTTACTGAGATTTCTAATTTCTTGATTTCTAATTATTTTCAGCTTCTGAGATCCACAGGCAATTCACAATCAGGTGAAAAGTTAGCTCTACAGCTGGCCAATGAAAAACCCTCCTATGCAAAAACTCAAATTTGCTGTGCAACATATATCTCCCACTAGAAACAAGTCACTTCTTGAAATGAAAAAAGGACAAAAACCCCCACCAACCTATTTCAAGACGACTTTCTAATAAATACATATGAAGGAGCAGGAATTGTAATGTCTACACAATTATTCTTTCATTGGAGTTGACCCATCTATTTAGGACTAAATTACGAATGTAGCAAGTTGATCTCAGCTCTCTTTCACCTCCCAGCAACCTGGACTCCGCCACCACCGGCGATTCTCTCTTGCATTCTCACTTGGCACAAGCAGTTGAATTCTCCTCCATGCTATTCCTCTTCCCCACCGCCACTTGCTTCTCTACCTCATAAATAGATCCATTCCTTTACGGAGCTTTCGACTGGGTGTCAGAAGAACAATCGTCTAAGTCATTTTTTCACATTAATAAGTGAGTGGCTGCTATTTCCTCTCTCAAAACTGTCCAAAGAAGAGCTTGTTTTAATCTAAACAACTATTTGGCGAATTGAGACTCTTTGGGAGGATACATTTAGGGGCAGGGAAACCACCCAAATACTTAATCCTTCGTTATTGTCAGTAAGAAAGGCAAACTAGCTCATTAGTATTTATGATGCATCAAAGGAGACCAGAGATGCAGAGAAGAGCTAAACATAAATAAACAAAATGGCCAGCATCAAACAACTAAATTTGCTGGGGCCATAAACCTCCAGTCAAAAACTGAAAGGATAAATGGGGCAAAAACTGATATTTTCATCCTTTCTTCTTTGCGATAGCAAAGTAAAATTCAACTGCTTGAATGATCAGGAGTTTGGGTTTTAGCAGGCTAGAAGTTTTTTGTGTTTCTTCATGAAAAGAAGCGCTTGGATAATTTTACTAATACTTAATATTTGCCCCCAGAGTCTCACTGGGGGAGTTTTCCACCATCACCCTGCTTCACTTAGGAAAATAACATTCCTGAAATCCTCATCTGTCTAGGTCTCATCTCTAGGGAAGTCTCCATGGTTTCAAGCACTCTTGCCCTATGCATAAAACATATTTGTTAAACTCACCCACAGCAGCTGGAAAATACAGGCCCAATACACTTCACCCAGCTGTACCTTTAATCAAGAGAAATGTGGTGTGTGCAGACTTTATGGGAATGTTGAATTCTGTCCACAAGATCCATCAGCCTGCGATGCCCTGCTCTTCTCACCTCCGACAGCCTCTGACGCACGCCCCTCCCCACATTCCCTCCCCCACAGCCTCTGACTGCCACACCCCATCCCACACACCATTCCCACAGCTTCTGATGCCCCGCCCCTCCTCACGCACACCCCTCACATAGCCTCTGATGTTACCCTCTTCTGCACACATCCCTACCATAGCCTCTGATGCCATGCTCCTCCCCACACCCCCCACAGCCTCCGATGCCACGCCCCTCACTCTCACCACCACCACCCCAGGCTCTGTGAGGGCTGAGGCAGGCGGACTGCTTGAGCCCAGGAGTTCGAGACCAGCCTGGGCATCACGGCAAAATCCCACCTCTACAAAAAATATAAAAAATTACCCAGGGTCAGGCACGGTGACTCATGCCTGTAATCCCAGCACTTTGGAAGGCCGAGGCGGGTGGATCACGAGGTCAAGAGATCGAGACTATCCTGGCCAATATGGTGAAACGCCATCTCTACTAAAAATACTAAAATTAGCCGGGCACTTGGCACGCACCTGTAGTCCCAACTACTTGGGAGCCTAAGACAGAAGAATCGCTTGAACCCAGGAGACAGAGGTTGCAGTGAGCCAAGACTGCGCCACTGTGCTCCAGCCTGGCAACAGAGCAAGACTCGTCTCAAAAAAAAAAAAAAAAAAACTTACCCAGGTATGGTGGTATGCACCTGTGGTCCCAGCTACTCAGGAGGCTGAGGTGGGAGGATCTATTGAGCCTGGGAGGTGGAGGTGGCAGTGAGCCAATATCATGCCACTGCACTCTAGCCTGGGCAACAAAGCCAGACCCTGTCTCAAAATATATATCCTGACAACTCAGTTCAAAGCAGCCCCTGCTTGGAATATATATTAATATATATATTACATATATAAGTATGTGTTATATTACACATATTACTTATATATTACATATATATTGCTTAAATATATTACATATATAATACATATATTACATATATAATATATATTATATATTAATATTATGTAATGATATATAATATATATATTACTTATATACATGTTATATATATTACATACATATATATATAATGCCTCACCCACCCAGAGATCACCCTGGACATCAGGGTCCTCACATTTTCCCACAGTTGGATGCATCACAGGCTTTGGTCCTCCACGGCTCAGGCAAGCAGTGTGGGGTCCATGTGGGCATGCTCACTGACCAACACCAGGCTTCGTAGAACACACATTGTGCAAGAAGGCTGGGCCTTCCTGAAAAACTGACATTTCTCCAGTGGCCCAGCTGAGACCAGCTCTTCTCTTTCCTGGTACTTCTTTCTGGAGCTGCTGTGGAAGCTCTGGCACAAGCTTTCTAGCTGCAGGCCCAGCCAATGCCCAGTCTGGGCCCTTCCACTTTGCTGCATAGCACACAGGTAGCCCAAGGGTGGAGTTGCCCATCCAGCCTTGCTACCTCCACCTGAAGGCAAACTGTCAAAACAGGGAGCCACGTTGCTTTCTAAACAGGGGAAGGACAACTTCTGCATGGACAGAACCCAGCCTTGATTGAGAAGGAAGAAGCCAGGAAGTCCCCCAGCCCTAAGTAGGGATGATGTAGGCGCTGGCCAGCCGAACAGTCTAACAGGTGAGCAAGGGAAAAAGCCTTACAGTCAGGTGTATCTGCCTTCCAATCACAGCTCTGAAACTCACCAGCTGTGGGGCCTTGAGCTTCTCTGAACCTCAATTCCCTATTTGCAAAACAGGGATAACAGTGTCAGTAGCTGATCCACAAGCCTGTTGTAAGGATTGTGTGAACGAATGCATGTGAAAACTTAAGGGCTCCACGAATCTTTGTCATAGTCATTATCCAATCAGCAGAAAGCCTGAGCAACTAGAACCACCAAACATAAATCAAAGTAGATTTACAGGAGGCCCTCCAGGCCCAGGATGGGAAGCAGGCAAGGACATGGTCATGGAGTCTGTACTGCAGATAGAAAGTACAGTGGAGGGTTATTCGTGGGATCATATGGAATCCAAAGGCAACCAGTACAAGGACAAGAGGAACTGCAGCTCATGGGAGAGCTCATGACCGCAGTACTTCTGGAAGGAATTACTTATTTATGTTAATATAGTCCATTTTAAAGGCTAGGACTCCCCCTGTAAATGCCTTGGCCTATCCACAGGCACTTACCAGCCTCCGGCCTGGCTCCTGACAACTCGGTTCAAAGCAGCCCCTGCTTGGAAAATGAAAAGGAAATCTCTCACACATTGGTCCATTTTCCTACATACAGCCCTACCTAAATAGCTGCAATCAAAATATTCTTCCAAGTGAGAATATATGACATTCTTAATTGCAGAAGACTCGATAAATGACAAGACTTTTTAAGAACCATCATTCTCAGCAAACTGACACAAGAACAGAAAATCAAACACCGCATGTTCTCACTCGTAGGTGGGTGTTGAACAATGAGAACACATGGACACAGAGAGGGGAATATCACACACTGGGGTCTGTCGGGGGGAAACAGGGGAGGGACAGCAGGGGGTGGGGAGTTGGGGAGAGATAGCATGGGGAGAAATGCCAGATATACGTGAAGGGGAGGAAGGCAGCAAATCACACTGCCATGTGTGTACCTAGGCAACAATCTTGAATGTTCTTCACATGTACCCCAAAACCTAAAATGCAAATAAAAAAAAGACACATAAAAAGAAAAGAATGAAATTTCTTCTTTCAGGCAGTGCTAAAGAGAATAAAAACCAAAACCTCATTTTCAAGAGCTTTAACCTCAAGTTCTTCTGAAAGATTTCCAAAAAATTCTCTTTCTGGACCTATGGCCATCATTCTAAAGTCTTCCATATACAGTTTGGAATATTTGGCTCCAAGAATGCTGAGCTCATTTATGTTACCTTTCAACGGGACTTTCTTTGTGCTAAGTCATGGTGAAAACCATGAAAAGAAATGCTTTTCAAACCTTATGGGACTTAAATGTCTCTAAGAACATCTTCACCTTAAACCTAGCCTATTCAACAACACAGACCTTAAAAAGCAGTTCATGTCATAGTAATTCATTACTGTGAAATAATGCCATTGTTTGCTTCACAATGGGACTAAGTTTTTATTTTTTTATTTTTTGAGATGGAGTTTCCCTCTTGTTGCCCAGGCTGGAGTGCAAAGGCACGATCTTGGCTTACCGTAACCTCCACCTCCTGGGTTCAAGCGATTTTCCTGCCTCAACCTCCCAAGTAGCTGGGATGACAGGCATGCACCACCACACCTGGCTAATTTTGTATTTTTAGTAGAGACAGGGTTTCTCCATGTTGGTCAGGCTGGTCACAAACTCCCAACCTCAGGTGATCTACCCACCTCAGCCTCTCAAAGTTCTGGGATTACAGGTGTGAGCCGCCGTGCCCGGCCTTTTTTTTTTTTTGAGATGGAGTCTCACTCTGTCGCCAGGCTGGAGTGCAGTGGTGCCATTTCAGCTCACTGCAACCTCCCAAGTTCCAGTGATTCTCCTGCCTCATCCTCCTGAGTAGCTGGGATTACAAGTGTACGTCACCACACCCAGCTAATTTTTGTATTTTCAGTAGAGACAGGGTTTTGCTATATTGGCCAGGCTGCTCTTGAACTCCTGGCCTCAGGTGATCCACCCACCTTGGCCTCCCAAAGTGCTGGGATTTACAGGCATGAGCCACCGCACCTGGCTAGTTTTCCTTTCAAATATACTCTTTTGTAGCAGCATAAATGGAATTTTGTGTATAAACAGTGGCATCCTAAATACAGAAAAGGAGTCAGGCTTGTGGGAGCAGGGGAAAGCAAAAAGAAAAAGCAGATAAACTATAAGTCTGCCTTTCTTCATGGTCCAGGACACAATCTTCCTGTGCCCAGCTATCACCAGATCCTTGACTGATACAAAAATGCAAGTTAGCTCCCTGCAACTTTGGCATTGTCAGTACTCCACAAAGCCCTCTTCAGCAGACAGCCCAGGCACCATCCTAAAAAATCCTGAGCAAGCCTTTTTCTCCTTGCATTCAGTTCCTCTCATGTTGATTTCCCTGATGCTTTCTTGCAATGTATTTCTTTTTTCTTTACTACAATCCCTTTTTAATGCATGAATGTGTTTTCATACTCTTTCTAATAAATCTGCTTTTCTTTAACTACAACTGTCTTGGTAAATTCTTCTACCACCCATGCCATTGACCCAGAGAGTTGCCCGCTTACCTGCAACATAAACCACTATCTTTACACAACCTTCCAGACATAAAATAAGAATAGCTAATATTTATTCAATACTTTCTGAGGTGATAGTTCCTTGATGCGTTTTGATTTATTAACCTTAAGGAGAACTTCACAAGCTAGGTACTATGTTACCCCCATTTTACATGTAAGAAATACAAGAGTCAAAGAGGCTAATTAAGTTTTCTGAGTTCACACAACAAATACGTGGTAGAGTCAGAGTTCACGCCCAGGCAGTCTGACTCCTGAGGCTACACTATTGCATAAAATTAGGTGCGCTGCAGAAATGAAACCTAAAGTACAGCAGAGGATAAAAGGGAAACTGGAATCAATAGCTGATTTGGCATCTCTTCAGAATCATCAAGATGTAAAATAATTTGGATTATCTATGTCAACATGTCAGCTCCATCTAATCCTAGTCTGATTGAAGTTTTATAAAGTTAAGAAATAGTATCACGCCACAGACTCAAATAGACTCCATTAATCTTCAGGTTCCCATATTTCAGTTATTTCTTTACTATCTGCATGCTTTTTGCCATATTCATATATCACCCAAACTATCATTTACTCACTAGTTTGATTTAAATCATCTACTTTGTTTCACAAGGTGTGTATAAAATCTTTAAACTCACTGGTTTGGGGTGCTAGTTATACTTTTTAAGCTACCTTTAAGATAAATACATAGCCACTTAAATTTTAAAAACTATTCATGTATTCTCTAAGATTATTTTTTATTATACTTGTGGCAATGTATACCACAGTGGGACATGTTGAAATTGAAAACCTGTGGCTTCTAGAACTATGGTAGAATTAAGAGATGTCAGCCACAAAGTCTTCAATGGAAGCCAATAAGAGTCTAGTATGTATGAGACTGTCTTTACCAATAGAGACAAATGCAAGAAAAGTTCAACCCACCCATCTGTGACTTTTAAGCCCCAATCAATTGCCATGAAGAACTGTGAAGAAATAAATATAGTCACAAGAATAGTTTTTGTGACCTTCTAATATGTGATTTGTTCTCACATTAAATGTAGTACAGCATATCATTAAGAATTAGCTCCTATTAAACTCCATCTTCTCTCAAAATTTACAATTGTTTCTAATTGTTGGACGTCTGAGTTGGCTTTGAAAGGGCATCTCTGCACTGCTCAATAGAGGACAGAGGTTTTTTTTTTTTTTTCTTCCATTTATTTTATTGCATTTTAGGTTTTGGGGTACATGTGAAGAATATGCAAGATTGTTGCATAGGTACACACGTGGCAGTGTGATTTGCTGCCTTCCTCCCCATCACCTACATCTGGCATCTCTCCCCTTGCTATCTTTTCTCAACTCCCCACCCCTCACTGTCCCTCCCCTATTTCCCCTCAACTGACCCCAGTGTGTAGTACTCCCCTCCCTGTGTCCATGTGTTCTCATTGTTCAACACCCGCCTATGAGTATTCACTGGTTTGGGAAATAAGTTACAGACACTTGAAGCCTCTGGTTCTGATGAAAAGAAACTGTCATCAAAGAAGCAGCTTTTATTATAGCATGTCACCCCAGTGACGAGAACATAAAAAAGTGAAGGCAGCAACTATGGCTAAATTCCATTAACTCATTTTTCTTATTCATACTTCTTAGAGCCTTGAAAGTCAGTTAATCCCGTGAAAGAATACGGTGATGGGCCAGGCGCAGTGGCTCATGCCTGTAATCCCAGTACTTCAGGAGGCTGAGGCAGGCTGATCACTTGAGGTTAGAAGTTGGAGATCAGCCTGGCCAACGTGGTAAAACCCCATCTCCACTAAAGACACACAAAAAATTACCTGGGTGTGGTGGCACTCACCTGTAATCTCAGCTACTCAGGAAGCTGAGGCAGGAGAATTATTTGAACCCAGGAGGCGGAGGTTGCAGTGAGTTGAGATCATGCCACTGCACTCCAGCCTGGGCAGCAGAACAGAACTCCATTTCACAAATAAAGAAAGAAAACAGTGATGAACCAGAAATTAGATGAGTCACCAGTCCATGCTGACAGTCATGAGGCCACCATACATTTCCTGTTGAACTTGTAGGTTGTTTTAGAAGGTACTGAGGAAGTAGGAGAAAGATGAGTATTCTACATGTGTGTATGGGCTGGGGGAGTGTAAGGTGAGCATCTGATCTGATCTTTTTCTCTGTAATCATCATCTTTCATTTCACTAAGAAGGAGCAGTAGACTCTCATCATGGAGAAAGGAACTCCACCACCTCTTAGTGTTATCATTTAAACTACCATTTTACTCTGTTCAAAGAGATACATGATGCCACAACACACACATCAATTTAGGCTTGAATTCATGTTAGGAAGGTAAATATAACCACTGATATTTCTATAGTAAATATAATTTTCATTCAGCCTCTCTTTATAAGACTACAGAATTTATTCCTTAAACCAAAATCCCATTAGCGCCTATTAAAAATATATCCAGAGGAATAGTCCCCTTTTTGTTTTAAGAGTTTTTAAGTCAATCCATTAGTTCTGTAGGAGGGGAAACTGAAGGAGGTTTAATATATAAGAATTCACCTGATTGACTCATAAATCACAAGATACAGGCAAAATAAGGACTTTGGGATTTCGGAGACAGATAAAAAACATCTATGAAAAGACAACGTAACCTGATGGGCCATTGGAATACTGCCCTTATCTACACTGCTCCAGACACCAAATATAGCCCCCAGATGTGGGTTTTTTCCACCTGCATAGGGCTTTTGGTTTTGTTTGTTTACAAGGAGTCTCTCTCTGTCACCCAGGCTGGAGTGCAGCAGCGCAATCTTGGCTCACTGCAACCTCTGCCTCCCAGGTTCAAGCGATCCTTCTGCCTCAGCCTCGCAAGTAGCTGGGATTACAGGCATGCACCACCATATCTGGCTAATTTTTGTATTTTTGGTAGAGTCAGGGTTTCACCATGTTGCCCAGGCTGGTCTTAAACTCCTGACCTCAAGTGATCAGCCTGCCTCCACCTCCCAAAGTGCTAGGATTACAGGCACAAGCCAATGCTCCTAGCCTGCATAAGGTTTTGAAAAATTAACTTAATTGCCTGTATTTAAAATTGGGAGATTTCACATCAAAATGTGGATTGCCAATTACACTGGCAACACTATGCCCACCCTCCAGCAGGTCAGCAATCAGTGCAACTGTCCCCATGAGAGCTCCACTGTACCCACTCCACTGACTCTGTCACCATCCCAGTCCTACAAGTATTTGAAATTAAACCTCCTGATGGGCACTGATGATTTAATAAGGGAGAAGGAGAGAGACAGAGAGAGAAACAAGCCAAGCTGGTAACAGAAGTAGGAGCACCCCTGGGAGGTCACATGTTCTTCTGTGAGTGGCCCAGCCAGTGTTAATACTTACCATGATCCCTCTTAGGAGGCAGGTAATGTTTGCAAACAAGGTGACAATTGAACTGCCTGACTCTTTCCTGGTTCCAGGCACAACTATAACTTTTCAAACAAATGAGAAGCCACCTCAGAAGTGACCTTTCAGAGTTTCTGAGAGGCTGTTTAAGTCTGGAACACATGTGAACATGCAACTACAAATGTTGAGATGCAAGGCATATCCCATCTTTATTACAGTCAACTCTAATGCTGGCAGCGCTCTGCTAAGCAAGCCACGTCTACCACACAGGAGATGGCTGTGACCAAGTGGGAATAACTAAGTATGGTGGCAGCACTCGGGGAAGATACAGAGAACCGACCCGCCTCCCTGGGGTCCCCTCTCCCAGGAAGAAAGTATGGCCTTTTGCTCTCATCTCCTATCCTGGGACTTGCCCCATAGTTACCATCAGGAACTATGCCTCAAAAGGGCACTAGGGCCCTACTTGGGGTCTGAATCAGTGGCTGTGGACTGTTGAACATCATGAGCTCATTAATTCACCAAAGCAGACACCAGTACAGAGAATGAAAGGAAGATATCAGAAACTTATAGCCTGGTGGTTGTGGGAAAGAATAGTTAATTGAAAAAAGGCAATTTGCAGAAGGTACATGTGTGAGAAAAATATCTGGAAGGATGCACACCAAATGTCAACACCAACCCTCCTGGAGAATCACAGACTGTTCGTTTACACAGTCTGCTCTGCTTGAGTGTTCTAAAGCAAACAGGGATTGCTTTCATAGTTATACCAACTCTCAAAATAGAATATTTATGAAATAGTCAATATAAAATGTTCTTATAAAATATATGTTATTCATAGAGATATATTCATTAAAAAGTTTATTTCTGTATCATACAACTATGAGGTAATTATTTTTCTTCCTTGTAATTGTCTATATCCTCCAAATTTTCTACTTTGATAATTATTGGAGAAAATAATAAACATGAATGAAAAATTTTAAGATAAATCTTGGATCTTAAATCACCTCTCGCCCTCATCCTCTCACTCTTATATTTAACTGAAACAGAACGTTCCTATTTGCCTTCCCTGCCCCGATTTCCATATCCCATTTTCTGCTACAGAATTTCCTCACTCACATCTCCCTGTCATGACAGCATCTGTTGACATGGCCAGCAAGTGACAACATGTCAAACAGAATCCCAGCATTAAGATGTGCTCAGGAGTAAACCAAACAGGAAGCTGGTTCCTAAATGTCATGTTTATCACTCTCCCTTTGTGCCCCAATTGTCCACACCCACAATGTTCAGAAGACCCAAGACAGCTGCAGAACATTTAGGTAGGCTGGGCACGGTGGCTCACGCCTGTAATCCCAGCACTTTGGGAGGCCAAGATGGGCAGATCACCTAAGGTCAGGAGTTCAAGACCAGCCTGGCCAACATGGTGAAACCCCATCTCTACTAAAAATACAAAAATTAGCCAGTAATAGCCACGAGTGCCTGTAGTCCCAGCTATTCAGGAAGCTGAGACAGTAGAATCGCTAGAACCCAGGAGGTAGAGGTTGCAGCAAGCAGAGATCGCACCACTGGACTCCAGTTTGGGTGACAGGGCAAGACGCTGTCTGAAAAAAGAAAAAAAGAACATTTAGGTAAAGAGCAAAGCCTCCAAAGAAGGCCTATTTTGCCATATTTTCTAGACTGGGCCATGGGAACTTCAAATGTCTTTTTCTAGAGCATACTCTGGGTAAAAAAGTGTGTGGCACATTAGCTGAACATTAGCTGATCATGTGGCTGAACGATGTGCTACCCTCACTCATGAAACCTCTTACTGGGGTGTAATCATTAATTTTGTGTGTCAACTAGAATGGCCCATGGGATGCCCAGAAATTTGGTTCAGTGTTATTCTGGGTGTGTCTGCGAGGGTGTTTCTGGAAGAGAGGAGCATTTGGGGAGACTGAGGAAAGCAGATGGCTCTCCCCAGTGTGAGTGGGCACCATTCAATCCATTGAGGGCCTGAACAAAACAAATGGCAGACGAAGACAGAGTTTGCCTCTCTGCCTGCTTGAGCTGAGACCTCCGTCTTCTTCCAGCCTGGCAAGAGCAGCTTCACAAAGGCCAGGAAATAACAACACAGAGTTGGCAGCAAGAGTTGCTGGAACTGAGTGGACGCTCACAGCCAGTCACCACCCTCCCAAAGACCCAGAAAGGCAAGAAAAAGAACGAACCTTCCCCACACCCATGCCTTCCCCACGCCTAGCATCCAGGAAGGGGACAATGCAGAACAGTGGGCAAGAGTCTAGCATTTGGGGACCATTTAGTTGTCTGTGGAGGACCACAGACAGTGCCAGTGAGGACCCAGTGACATAACCAGGGCAAGAGGCCAAGGTAAGACCAAGACCGCAGGAGAGCCAGGAAGGCTGCCTCAGTGGCAGTTGGGAAAGCTCTGCCCCAGGTCAGCAGCCACCCGGAGAGTGCCTGGCCTTCAAGATGAATGTGATTAAAGTCATTGATTTTATTTCAAATGGAAGTGACCAGATTGCATTTTCCTGTATCACACAGATGAAGGCTAGAGATCAGAAATTAAATAGAAAACAGAGAAAATTACATTCCTTGTATGTCCAAGTCTATAGAAATCTATCACTCTAGAGAGAATAGATGAAAAACTGTCCTCCCCTTGCCATTGGAAATACCCAAGGTCCTGCTATGCCCCTGAGGGGTGGGCACCGAGAGTCCCAACTTGCCTCTGCCTCATCAGTTGCAAAGTCACCCAAAGCAGCCAACAAGGGTTTGCAGGTACCACCGCACAGTTCTGGGGCACTTGGGACCTTACAACATGACTTTGCTGTCCACCATTCAGTCTGCAGGGCCCTAATCTGTTTTCTGGCTCTCTTGGGACCTCATTGTTTTTTCCATCCCGCAGGCAGAATACAGCCTGGCAGTTCCACCCGTCTGCGATTTGGAAAGTGACAAGGTAACCATGAGGAGAGTGAGTCAGGCCCAGCAGCAGCCACTGTCCTGGCAGAAGCAGAAAGGATCAGATCTGAGTCACCACCTTCCTCGTCCAGGCTGGGGCAGAGCCCTGGCCCCGTCCCTCTAGGTCCATCATCCCTTTAGCCTGCACTCTCTCAGGGGAAGGAAGCCTCCAACTCCCTGCTGCTCCTTTGCAGACTTTCTTTACAAAACTCACGGAATTAACCCCAGGAGCCCTCTCCCAGCCTCTTGGGCAACCAGCCTCCAGCACTGCTCCTGCTGTTTTGCTGTTTCTCTTCTTTAACCCCTTACATCTGGGGCAGGCCCACTGTGGGTCAGTGCTTCTGAAGCCTCCTGGATGTGCAGGGTGACTCTGGCTCCCTGCCACTATCTCCACGCTCACAATGACACCATAGGCCCGGGTGCTCCCATGCTGGGAGATGCTGTGACAGGAGTTCTCCCATTCTCACTGAAGAGGGAGGGGGTATTTTTTTCCCCAAACGGTTGAGAAATGACCAGAAGGAAAGAGCTCTGGAGGGGCTGCCATGGGGTCCAGGGTCTTTGGGTGAGCACCTTCTTAGACTGTGAGAGGCAGGAGCAGGAGGCCCTGGGGAAGATATTCCAAGCTCACCCTGGCTCCTGGCTCTGTTACTGGCATGTAAGCCAGAATGGGATTCCCAGGGAGGGTGTGTACTAAGTCCCCAAGGACAGGTGAATTACCTTCTCTGAACTTCACTTTCCTTGACTGTCAGAGGGACACAGGCACTTTCTAGGGCTTTGATGAACCACATAGGTGGCCCCAATAAACGGTAGCTGTTCCTATTTCCTCTCCCCAGCTCCAGCTGTAATTCTCCATGTCTTCTTCATAGCATCCTTAAAAAGCATCCTAAGGCAGCAGGGCGTTAAGGCTACATACTTAGTATTTTACATATGCCCATTCTCCCACAGGGCTGCGTTTAACAAAACTGCAAGTAACTCTTTATTTCCCCTAAAATGACATAGGGGCTGGGTGCGGTGGCTCATGCCTATAACTTTGAGTGGCCAATTCAGGAAGATAGCTGTGAGACAGAAGAATAGGATTTGGAGGCAGAGAACCAACATCCGATTCATGCTGAATTCCTAGAATGGAATCAAAAGGCAAACTCCACCTCTGCACGCCCAAGTAACAAACAGATCAGAAGCTACTCCCTTTGCAAACCCGCCCACCACTTTTCTGCCTTGCAGATGAAAAATGAAAGTACCTCTGATTGGTCCCCTCCTGCAACCAATCAGACTGGCTGCAGGCCAAGTCTTCATGTATAACTTTGTAATTTCACTTCAGCCTCTGATTGGTCACCTTCCAAGACCAATCCGACTGGTTGCAGGCCACTACTTCATTTACATAGGTGTTAACCGAGTAACAAATGGGAAACATTTTGAGGGCATTTAAACCCCAGAAAACTCTGTAACCAGCACTCTTGAGCCACTCACACAAGTCCACTCCCACTCTGTGGAGTATACTTTTGTTTCAATAAATCTGTGCTTTTGTTGCTTCGTTCTTTCATTGCTTTGTGCATTTTTTTGCCCATTCTTTGTTCAAAACACCGAGAACCTGGAGCACTCGTAGTCAAGACCCTCCATCAGTAACAGCTTGAGGCCAGGAGTTCAAGACTGGCCTGGGCAACACAGCAAGACCCCATCTCTACAAAAAATAATAAAAAAAATTAGCTGGGTGTGGTGGCACATGCCAGTACTCCCAGCTACTGGGGAGGGTCCTTTGAACCCTGGAGTTCAAGGCTACAATGAGCTACAATCACACTACTGTACTCCAGCCTGGGCAACAGAGTGAGACCATGTCTCAGAATTGATCAATCAATAAACAAAAATAACATACAAAATACGTAAGGAAAGTTTTTTAGAGATCTACTTCAAAAGTTTTGTAGTAATTTATTGACTCTGCTAGACACCAGGAATTGTGCACCTGCTTTATAGACATAATCTTACAAGTCTGAGAGTGGATATTATTTTACAAATGAGGACAGAGTCAGATAGTATCACCTCTGATTTACACATGAGTAAATTGAGCTGCCAGGAAGTTATAACAATGGGTAATATTCAGCATTCACTATACACTATTCTGTTTCAAAATATGAAATAAAACATAAATGTGTGTGTGTGTGTGTGTGTGTGTATGTGTGCATGTGCACATGCATGTGTGGCACATACTAAGCATTAAACATGTCTTAATGACTTAATGCTATAAGGAGTTTTCGCTTAATCCTCCCAAATCTGTGAAGAAGATATTTTTATTACCTACATTTACACATGAGAAAATCATATCATAGAGAGGTTAAACAAATTGCCTTGGTCACATAGTTCCTAAATGGTGGAACTATATGATTTGTGGAACTATGAGATTTGAACTCAAGGAGGCCAGATCTCAACTACTTCAACATTTTGCTCAGTCTCACAGCTGGTAAGTGGTAGAGGTAGAACATGAAACTATGTCTGACCATTCTTGACCACCTTGACATTAATAATTTGTGAGGGTCATAATTCATTGACTTAGAGAAAGCTCACACAGCCTCTTTGTTCTGGTGGGAACTGAGTTCACACTGACCCCCCGAGACGCTCTGGACTATGCCTTATTCCTAAGCCTGTAGGTAGCAATTTTGTGACAGACAGACAGACAAAGTAAGATAAGCTAGGCAGTCAGAATTCCATGAATAATAATATCCATGCCCATCAGACTCTAGAGTAATGCTGCTATCAAAATTCAGATGTCGTAGTTTCTAAAGCAATTCTAATTTGTTCTCCAAATGAGTGTGAACTCTCCCTCCTCCAAACCCTCAGAGTATTTATTGGACTTTTTATGGAATTTTCCATATTCTTACTTACATTATGGTTACTGAAGGACTACTCTTCTGACTCCTTCTAGAACTAATGCCTTGAGAAATGTATGGTTAAAAGATGAATCTTGGTGCTGTATAAGAGGCACCTCCAAATAACAATGGCTTAAATATGGTGGAAGTTTGTTTCTCGCTCACATAATGATACAGCTGCAGAGTGTGGGGCTGGAGGGAGGCTCTGCTCCATAGTGTTATGCAGGGATCAAAGTATCTTCCATCTGTGGCTCTGCCATCTCCAGAGGGCAGCCTTCAGCTGTCCACAATGGCTCAATGCCTTAAAAGGGGTAAAGGTGGAAAGGGAGGGCAAGCCTCTGCCTTTTATTTTTTTTTTTTTTTTTTTTTTTTTTTTTTTTTTTTTTTTTTTTTTTTTTTTTTTTTTTTTTTTTTTTTTTTTTTTTTTTTTTTTTT
>NW_016107721.1:473348-481975 GCF_001604975.1 Cebus imitator
GCGGCTCCGGGGCGCCGACAAAGCAGCCGCGCGGGGCAAAGCAGCCGCGCGGGGCAAAGCAGTGGCGCTGGCCGGCGCTGGCCGGCACAGCCGCGCTGGCCGAAACAGCCGCGCTTGTGACCGTGGAGCACCTCTGCCCGGGAATTTCCTAGTCTGTGGGCAATAAAAACACGGCGTCCACTCACCCTCTGCGCTTTCACTGGGAGCTGCAAACGTGAGCTGTTCCTAAACGGCCATCTTCGCCTCTGCCTTTTAAAGACAGAATCGAGTTAAAAGTTCTATTATCATAATACCAAAGAAAGCAAAGAAAAGGAGAACAGATAATGAAAGAAAATTAGCCATCTCAAGTGGCCATGATTAGGAAATACATTCAGAATGATGCTATGTGCAGGCAGACAACATTTCTTCATTCAATAAAGATGAATAAAATGCCACTATAGTTCAGATCCAATGCAAGGTATTTATAAACAATGGATGAATAAATGAATAAACCCCTTTTCTGGAGAAAAAAAAATCCAGAGGTCATGCCTCCAGATTTTCATAAGGGCAAATAATTTAAAATATGAACACAAATAATTTCTTCCCAGAGAAGGCTGTAGATACAAACAGATATCTTTTAAGCTGAATTTTTTGTGGCTTGCTGAAACATATGGAAAATCAATTATAAAGTAAACAAACAACCCTGATTAATCAGGCTATGCTGCCACCAGCAAAAATATGTTAGAGAGTCTCAGTCCTGAATTTTTACTTCAATGACTTTTTCTGTATTTTATTCTGAAACATATTTTTATTTTTCCCTGTACAAAACAAAACACACAAATTGTCACTTATTGCATTTAGACAAATATATGGGTCCAAAATTGAATTTCTTCTGTGTCTTCTGTAAGATAAACACTCAGGGGATTTCATCTGGGAGAGGAGCCAAAAGTCCAATTCTAATTTATTATTATTTCTAAATATTACATAAACCACCACATAAAGCCTTTAATAATAATGTTGGTTGAGCTGCCACTAGAATGCATCACTGTTGTCAGACAGACATCACCAATTCAGCTTTTCTCATTTCCCAAATTCCATTAAGATTTATCTCCGCCATCTTCCCAGATGGTGCCATCACTGTCTCCACCTCTTCCCATCATAAAAAAAAAAGTCCAACAAATGTTTTGCACTTAGCATTTTAACTAAAATGCCGATAGTAATATGAATAGTAATACCAAAGCATAAATATTTTAAATTCAAATGTTAAGAGATGGGGAAAGTTTTGCACTGAATTCAAATGAAGTTTTATTTAATTAGAATAAGATTTTCAGAACTTGGACTTTAGGTTTCAAAGAGGCAGAGGCGAGTCTTGGGAATTTATATTTTCTTCTCCCGTGTTGTTAACTTGTGATGTTTTTCTCTACTTCATTGTTCCTGAGAAGCCTGAGTTAATTTCTCGTTTTACTCCTTGGCACACAGATCTGCTATACTTACACACTGTGCTATTTCCCAGAGAACAGCTGCTGCGCCCAGTCCAACAGCTTTCTTTCCTCCAACTGCATTGGGCTTAATAACAAGGAATAATTCCTAGGTAGCAGCAAATTCCTTAATAAAAAAGAATAATTCCTGGGCAGTAAGCCTTCCCCATCTAGGGGAAACAAAGCATTGTCCCTCAGAAAGAATTTTGCAACCATCATTTTATGTAACTGAATTTAATATACATTTATTTAGCTATTGCAGGGAAAGTACTTGGCAGTTGGTCTGGCAAATAGTTACTATTGGCTTAAAACTTACTATAATTAAGGCAAAATTCTAAGTCCACTGAGGAATACTGCAACTCATTGGCTTATTAAAAATACTCATAGATCAATAAGTATCCATTTATTCATTTAACATATATTTATGGAGCAAGTACTAAGTGCTAGACATCACATTCTGTTTCCAAAACAAACATGGCCCCTATTTTCAGGGATCTTCCAAGCTAGTGGGGAAGGCAAACAACCAAACATTTGCACAAATGAATGTAAAACTAATTGTCAAATTGGAAAAGTGTTATAGCTCGTATAAAGCCTGAGTTTCTGTGGCTCAATTTCCTAGCAGTGTCACAGTCAAAGAAACACAATCTAACAAATAAAAATAATTTCAGTAGGGTTCAGATCTCTGTCAAGGCCATGAAAAACAAGGAAAGACTGAGAAATTGTCACAGACCAGGAGACTGGGGAGACGTGAAAACTAAATATAATGTGGCGCCCTGGATTGGAACAGGAAGAAGATATTAATAGAAAAACTAGTAAATCCAAATAAAGTCTGGAGTTTGGTTAATGAACTACATATTTTGGTTAATGAAATTGACCAATGTCAGTTTCTCTGTTTTGACAAATGTGGCATGGTAACGTAAGATGTTAACAATGGTGAAAATTCGGTAAGGGACATATAGAAATCCTCTCTACTATCTTTGCAACCTTTCAGTAAATCTAAAATTATTTCAAAATAAGAAATATATTTTTTAATTTTTTTTATTGAGATGGAGTTTCACTCAGAGTGCAGTGGCGCAATCTCAGCTCACTGCAACCTCCATCTCCTGGGTTCAAGTGAGTCTCCCGCCTCAGCCTCCCAAGTAGCTGAGATTACAGGTGCCTACCACCAGGCCCAGCTAATTTTCAATATTTTTAGTAGAGATAGGGTTTCACCATGTTGGCCAGGCTTGTCTCAAACTCCTGACCTCAGGTGATCCACCTGCCTTGACCTCCCAAAGTGCTGGGATTACAGGCATGAGCCACTGTGCCCAGCCTAGAAATATATATATTTTTTAACAATAGCTAATAACTTTACTTGAGTTCTCAAAAACTCATAATGGTAAATAACTATTGGCCATAGTAACACTTATAAAAATCTCTGTGATTTATTTCTTATGTTAGTTATCTATGGCTTCATAATAAATTAACCCCAAACTTAGCAGCTTGAAATAACAAACATTTACTATCTCAGTTAATATTATTCCACAGTTTCTGATTATCATAACACTGGGAATGGCTCAGCTTAAAAAATCTTCAAGGTTCAGCTGGGACTGGAGAATCTAACACCAAGCTCACTCATGTGGTTGTTGGCAGCCTCAGTTTCTTACTGGTCATTGGCTGGAGGCTTCAGTTCATCATCCTGTGGGCTTCTCACATATAGCAGCCTTATGGCTCCAACCTCCACCTCCTGGGTTCAAGCAAGTCTCCTGCCTCAACCTCCCAAGTAGCTGAGATTACATTTTTTGTAATGGCTGCTGGCTTTTCCCGAAGTAAGTGATCTGACAGAGCAAGAATACACATGCAAGACAGAAGCCACAGTCCTTTCATCACCTAATCTCAGAAGTGACAAACCATCATTTCCACCATATTCTACTCGTTAGAGGCAAGACACTAAGTACAGCCTTACACACAAGGAAAGAGAAATTAAGATCTGCCTCTTAAAGGGAGCAAAATCAAAGAATTTTGTTTTGTTCTTGTTTTGGTTTTGATTTTGGGGGGTTTTTGTTTTTTCAGATGGAGTCTAGCTCTGTCACCCAGGTTGGGGTGCAGTGGCATGATCTTGGCTCACCACAACCTCTGCTTCCTGGGTCCAAGCAATTTTCATGCCTCAGCCTCCTGAGTAGCTGGGATTCTGGGTGCAGGCCACCACAGTCAGCTAATTTTTTTGTATTTTTAGTAGAGATGGGGGTTTCGCCATGTTGGCCAGGCCAGTCTTGAACTCCTGATCTCAGATGATCTGCCGGTCTCTGCCTCCCAAAGTGCCGCAATTATGGGCATGAGCCACTGCACCTGGCCAAATAATTTGTTTCTAAAACTACCACAACTCTACTCCCCCCAATACCCCTGCCAAAATCACAAAATATGGTACAAAAAGTATCATAAAGTCACAAAGAAAAGGGAATCAGAGAAGACAGCAGCAATAAAAACCCAGAACTGGGAAATCAGGAAATTGAATCACACTTAGAAGATACAAGGAAGCCTAATTGTGAGCCAACAGTGGGAAGCTAGGAGGCCACATAACGTGCACCTCATAATCTTAATGCATCACACCAATCAGCAGCACCGAGTACTTCCAGGAATGGAGTAAAGGAGTAAGCTGAGAATTCTGGGACTGGTTGGAAGCCTATTTAAGAAGTAGTTTTCCACTGGCTTCAGCAGCACACATACTAAAATGGGAACAATACAGAGAAGATTAGCATGGCCCCTGCACAAGGATGACATGCAAATTTATAAAAGAGTCCATTTTTTTTTTTCTCCAGTCAACATTACAACTGAAGTAAAGCCTGTTGAAATGTACCATGAAGCTTTGAGTTAAGCTCTTTCTGGGGACAATGTGGGCCTCAATGTCAAGAATGTGTCTGTCAAAGATGTTTGTTGTGGCAACGTTGCTGGTGACAGCAAAAATGATCCACCAATGGATGCAGCCAATTTCACTGCTCAGGTGATGATCCTGAGCCATCCAGGCCAAATCAGTGCAGGCCATGGCCTTGTACTGGACTGTCACGCAGCTCACATTGCATGTACGTTTGCTGAGCTGAAGGAAAAGATTGATCGGTGTTCTGGTAAGATGCTGGAAGATGGCCCTACATGCTTGAAGTCTGGTGATGCTGCCATTGTTGATACGGTTCCTGACAAGCCCGTGTGTGTTAAGAGCTTCTCAGACAGACTATCCTTCTCTGGGTCATTTTGCTGTTTGTGACATGAGACAGACAGTTGTCATGGGTGTCATCAAAGCAATGAACAAGAAGGCTGCTGGAGCTGGCAAGCTCACCAACTTTGCCCAGAAATCTCAGAAGGCCAAATGAATATTATCCCTAATACCTGCCACCACAGTCTTAATCAGTGGTGGAGGAACGGTCTCAGAACTGTTCGTTTCAATTGGCTATTTAAGTTTAATAATAAAAGACAGGCTAATGAGAACAATGCACAGTAAATCCTTCAGAAAGAAAGGAGAATGTTTTGTGGACCACTTTTTTTTTCACATGTAGCAGTTTTATGTTATTAGTTGTTAAAATCAGTACTTTTTAATGGAAACTTGACCAAAAATCTATCACAGAATTTGAGACTCATTAAAACAAAGTTTAATGAGAAAAAAAAAAAAAAAGTTTCAGCATAAGTCCCTACTTCTTAGGTATAGGCTAAGCCTAGTGACTTCCTTCCAAAGGACACAGTATGAAAAGAGGAAACAAAAGAGTAACTTCACAGTGGAGAAAACTGACAAACACCCTGTCAGCTAGGAGATGAAGGCCAACATGGACAGTCATAAGTCAACATCACCAATCATGATATGATGTGACAAAAATGGCATTTAGGCCTGGCACAGTGGCTTAAACATGTAATTCCAGTACTCTGGGAAGCTGAGGTTGGAGGGTCACTTGAAGCTGGGAGTTCAAGACCAGCCTGGGACACATGGCAAGACCTCATCTCTACAAAATTTAAAAATTAGCCAGGTGTAGTAGCACACCTGTAGTCCTAGCTACTTGAGAGGCTGAGGTGGGGAAACTGCTTGATTTGAGCCCAGAAGTTCAAGGCTGCTGTGAGCCATTGCACCACTGCACTCCAGCCTGGGGGACAGAGTGAGACTTTAAAAAAAAAAAAAAAAAAAAGGGAGGGGGTGTATTTTATCTCTTGGGTCTTCCTCCCAATAACCCATAACCTCAGTCTTATTGTGGAAAAATATCAGATAAATTCCAGTATAAAAGCAGGGCATCCTACAAAATACCATACCAGTATTCCTTAAAACACTCAATGTCATAGAAAACAAGGAAAGTCTTAGAGACTGTCACAGCTAAAAGGAGGCTGTAGGGACACAACGGCTAACTGTAATGCAATATCCCGGATGGGATCCTGGAATGGTAAAAGAACATTAGCAAAAAACTAAGACTATAAAAATAAACTATAGACTTTAATAATAATGTGTATGTATTTGTTCATTAACTTAAATGTGTTTCATCAATGTAAGATGCTAATAATAGAAGAAACTGGCCTTGGGACCACTTGGTATATAGGATGGGGTACATGGGAACACTCAAGTCTAAAGCCATTCTGAAAGAAAGGGTA
This sequence comes from Cebus imitator, assembly GCF_001604975.1. Taxonomy (NCBI): domain Eukaryota; kingdom Metazoa; phylum Chordata; class Mammalia; order Primates; family Cebidae; genus Cebus; species Cebus imitator. Next base: position 479,405 of record NW_016107721.1, read on the forward strand.
TTTACAAAGAAGAAGGTTCCCCAGATGCTTTTCTCAACCAGGTGCCTCCCAGCAGATGCCTCTCTCCCACCCTGGCAGAAAATGGGAGGCTTAGTCACTGGAGTGAGGAAAACAGACCAAGGCACCAACCATAGTTGAGGGTCAGAGTACGCTACTAGAAATAGTTGAAGTAAGATTTTACACATTGATGTTTATATACCCAGCCCTACTCCCTGACTCTGAACCAGGGGAAACCCAGCCTTCTACATTCCAAGGAGATTTTAAAATTCTTCTCTGGCCAATTCAAGAGAAAAGACTGAAAGTTGTTGAAATAGTGAAAGGAGTTAGCCAGCTTGCTTTAGGTAGACAGTAAGAGAATCATCCCTCAGAGAACCTGCGACCCGCCCTACAAGTGTTTACACAGATGAAGGAACTTGCACAGGGGACTATGTGTCTACATGCATGCTGAGGAGATGGGGTAGAACCACCAAAATTTGTGCCTTATACAAATAGGGAACCCAGCCCATCAGTTGGATATATAAAAGCCCTTGAATTCAACTGTGAAGGGGCAACCGAGAACCTGCTTTCAGGACCCACTCTTTGCTGAGAACTTTCCTTTCACTTAATAAATTCTACTCCGCTCACCCTTCAATGTCCATGTGCCTAATTTTTTCTGGATATTAGATAAGAACCCAGATCTGGCCAAGCTAAAAACAGAAAAATCATACATCATTTTGAGAAGAGGAGGAATTCCCCCAATGAAACAGCCCACTCTATGAGACATTGATCACCACCTGCAGAGGTCTGTCCTTGCAGACCTTGACTCAATGACAGATGAGTGAAATGCACTCACACACACCAGAATACAGTGAATCTGAGTGGGCAAGGAATGGTCGTCAGCTGCTTTCAGAGGGTGATTGCAGCTAACCAATCACGACTTGCTGCTTCTCCTCACATTTGTTTGGTATAGATTTAATAATAGAAGTTCTAAGTCAATATGCTTGTAGATAATTAACATAGTTAAAAGAGTGGTTTTACAAATGATAAAAGGTCTTGGTTCCAGGGCCCAGAATCAATATCATTAATGGGTAATTCCCCTTCAACCTCCCCCTGAGAAGACCATCCAGCACAAAGTTTACATGAATAAACAGACTAGAGCCAAAGGAATGTGGAGTAAACAGACTTAACTCGGGAAGCTTTTATTATCCTAATCCTTTACTCTATGACTTAAAATTCTAACCTAATAAACTATCTGCCTTCAGCCCTATCCATTAAAACCTTTCAGCCTCCCAAAAGATTTGAGACTATAATCTTCTAACTTTCCCTAATATTTCCCTAATATTTTTCCAGCCACCCAAGTGAATCCTGACACCTCTATGGTATGGCTTAAATTCAACAAGCCCAGTCCCACACATGGGGTTTTTAATGTCTCAATCTTAAAAATAATTACCAGGTATTTCAGGAAATCCTTAACAGAAAGAGAACAAAAATAACAAAAGCAATTTAAAAGAAACAGACACCACAAAGAGCAAAAAGTCTTCAGAAACAGACACCACAAAGAGGAAAAAGTCTTCAAAGCTAGATTTAATTTTTTCAGTAAAAAGAGAAAATATTATTCCAATGAAACAAGAATAGGATGCAATAAAATACAAACATTAAGAGAGAAAATATTGAATTCCAGGATACTACATAGGAACTGAAGAAGAAAAAAAGAGAATGAGAGAGAGAAAATATAGGCCAGGTCTGGTGGCTCATGACTGCAGTCCTAGCACTTTGGGAGGCTGAGGCCAGAGGGTCACTTGAGCCTAGGAACTAGAGACCAGCCTGGGCAATATAATGAGACCTTGTCTCTATGGGGAAAAAGCCAGGCATGGTGGTGCACGCTGTGGTTCAAGCTACCCAGGAGGCCGAAGTGGGAGTATTGCTTGAGCCCTGGAGGTCAAGGCTGCAGTGAGCCATGATTGTTTCACTGCCCTCCAGCTGGAGGTGACAGAGTGAGATCCTGTTTAAAAAACAACTTACAAAGAGACTTAGACTCCCACACAATTATAGTGGGAGACTTTAACACCCCATTGTCAATATTAGACAGATCAACCAGACAGAAAATTAACGAGGATATCCAGACCTGGATATCCAAATTTGCTTGAACTTAGACCTGGACCAAGCAAACCTAATAGACATTTACAGAACTCTCCACCCCAAATCCACAGAATATACATTCTTCTCAGCACCACATCACACCTACCCTAAAATTGACCACATAATTGGGAGTAAATCACTCCTCAGCAAATGCAAAAGAACGGAAATCATAACAAACAGTCTCTCAGACCACAGTGCAATCAAGTTAGAACTCAGAATTCAAAAACTAACCCAGAGCCGCACAGCTTCATGGAAACTGAACAACTTGCTCTTGAATGTTGACTGGATAAACAATGAAATGAAAACAGAAATGAAGATGTTCTTCAAAACCAACAAGAATGAAGACACAACATACCAGAATCTCTGGGACACATTTAAAGCAGTCTCTACAGGAAAATATATAGCAATAAGTGCCCACATGAGAAGCAAGGAGAGATCAAAAATTGACACCCT
>NW_016107721.1:485295-492874 GCF_001604975.1 Cebus imitator
AGGCAGATCACGAGATCAGGAGATCAAGACCATCCTGGCTAACACAGTGAAACCCCATCTCTACTAAAAATACAAAAAATTAGCCAGGCATGGTGGCACATGCCTGTGGTCCCAGCTATTCAGGAGGCTGAGGCAGGAGAATCGCTTGAACCAGGAGGCGGAGGTTGCAGTGAGTGGAGATCACACCACTACACTCCAGCAGGGGCAACAGAGTGAGATTCAGTCTCAAAAAAAAAAAAATAATAATACAAAAAGACAAAGGGATGAAAATTATCAGAAAAATGAAAAGATAGAAGACCAGTCCAGGAGTTCCAACACTCAAATAACAGAAGTGCCAGAGGGAGATTACAGAAAAATAAAAGAAGCAAATTTACTTATTCATATTTCAAGAACATTTTTCAGAATTTAAAGAATAAGTCTGTACATTGAGAAGGCCAGCTGATAGTGTATAAAAATAGATCCAAATCTAGTCATAAAATTATGAGATTTTGAAACACAGGAGACATGATTTAGCTAAGCAGTAATTCCACCCCTTTTGCAGTGACTGGTTTAGGACTGGGCATGCAGTGTAATTCTAACCAATGAGACATGAAGGGAAGTTTGCTTCGGCCTTCTGGAAAGATTTTTTTTCTTTTTTTTTAAGAGTCAGAGTCTCTCTCTGTTTCCCAGGCTGGAGTATAGTGGTGCAATCTCTGCTCACTACAACCTCCACCTCCCAGGCTCAAGTGATCCTCCCACCTCAGCCTCCTGAGTAGTTGGGACTATAGGTGTGCACCACCATGCCCTGCTAATTTTTGTATTTTTTGTAAAGACAGGATTTTGACATGTTGCCTAGGCTGGTCTTGAACTCCTGAGCTCAAACGATCCACCCACCTCAGCCTCCCAAAATGCTGGCATTACAGACATGAGCCACCACACCCAGCCTTTGGAAAGATTTCTTAATAACTCATATGCAGAAAGAGAGTCTTCCCTTTTTCTGTTTCTAGGCATCTGGAACTGCCTCAGCCATCTTTGAACCACAAAAGCAGCTTAAGAGGACACAGATTCCTGGGTTCAAGCTATTCTCCCACCTCAGCCTCCCGAGTAGCCGGACTACAGGTGCGTGCCACCACAGTTGGCTAAGTTTTGTATTTTTTGGTAGAGATGGTATTTTTGGTAGAGATTTTTTGGTATATTTGGTGTGTTTGGTAGAGACAGCACACGCTCCCTTACTCAATAAGGAGCTGAAATAGAATGAGAAAGGATCCCTAAACTGGGATACAGAGGAGGAGTATTTTTTGGTAGAGAAGGGGTGTCACTATGTTGCCCAGGCTGGTCTCAAACTCCTGACTTCAAGCAATCCACCCGCCTTGGCCTCCCAAAGTGCTGGGATTACAAGCGTGAGCCACCGCTCAACCTAAATTTAGGTCTTTAATCCACCAGGAGTTTACTGCTGGGTATGGTATGAGATGAGGATCCAACTTTATTTTGCTCCAGATAATGGAGCCCATTTTTCCTAGATTATTTACCAAATATTCTGCCCTTTCCCTATCTCTACAAAGTACTACTTCCCAAATATAGAAGGTCTATTTCTGGATGCTTTTCTATTCAGTTGGGCCTGTTTCTATAATATATGCTGGTATTTATAATGTATGTCAGTATCTGATAGTGTAAGTCTCATTTCTTTGCCTTTTTTCCCAAGAAAATCTTAGTTATTCATGAAGTTTTATTCCTCCATCTTATTTGCTAAATCCATTTATTAGGTTCTCTAAAATACTCAGACTTCTAATTGAAATTACACTTAATTTATAGACTAATTAGGTGAGAATCAACCAGTATTATAATGTTGTCATCCATCCATAGCTCTTTGTTTATTTATATTTTATTTTATATCCTTTAATAGAGTTTCTAATTTTTCTTTATAAAAGTCTTGAGACTGTTTTATTATGTTAATTCCTAGAAAATTTATAGGTCTGTGGAGTTTGGGGGTTTTTTGTTATTTTAATTTGTACCTTATTTTCTTCACATTTTATGATGAGTAATTTCTAGAGTAGAAGGTACTCTTATTAAGATTTATTTTGTAACTCCAAACCTGCTGAGCTTTTAATTCTCTTTTTAGTTCTAATGGTTTACTCTCTTGGGTTTACTTTGAAAAGTCTCATTCTATTTAAAAATAATAACAATTTTGTCTCTTCAATTTTGTGTTAGTTGTGATTTAGGTTCAGCTACATATAATGGAGCCCCCAAATAACAGTGGCTTAAGAACATAGAAGTTCATTTATCTGTCACGTAAAAGGATGTAGGGAGTCCAGGCCCAGCGTGAAAGCTCTACAGCAGCCTTGGGGTACACCCTCATCCTCATGCTCCCATGTTGCTCCTGGCATCACATTCACGCAGGACCCGTAAAGGAAACACCTCAGAAATTGCACACACAGCTCCTATTTACAGCTCACTAGCCAAAACCTAGCTTCAGATCTTGAAAAATCATCTATTCACCATTTGTTTTACTTTACTATTTCATTGATTTCTGCTTTTACCATTACTTCTCTCAAATTTACTTTACAATTTTTTTTTTATTCTGTAAAGGTTTATTAATATTTTTATTTTATTTATTGATTTGATACGGAGTCTTGCTTGGTCTTCTAGGCTGGAGTACAGTGGCGTGATCTCGGTCACTGCAACCTCCGCCTCCTGGGTTCAAGCAATTCTCATGCCTCAGCCTTGAGTAGCTGGGATTACAGGTGCGTGCCACCATGCCTGGCTAATTTTTTGTAGAGATGGGGTTCTGCCATGTTGTCCAGCCTGCTCTGGAACTCCTGACCTCAAGTGATCCACCCGCCTAGGCCTCCCAAAGTGCTGGGATTAAAGGCATGAGCCAGCGCGCCAGGCCGATATTATTTTTAAATAGCTCTGTTTTGAATTGGTGTAATTCGAAACACAGAAAATGGGCACCCAGTGCTTGGGCCTTAATGCCATGTCCGTGACAACAAGCTGGCCTAGAGCCCACATCAGCGGGACCCACCCTGTCCCCAGATAGGCCACGGCCCCCTTAGGAAGAGGTGGGCTTCTTGGGATCACTTCAGTTTTTCTCAGAGCCCCTGTGAAAGGAGCTCCTCTAACCATCTGCTTCCCATGGAAACCTGGACTCTGGCTGTGTCATGGGGGACTCCTAGTTGCTCATCTTCTTTTGTTTCCATTTGAGCTTGTTCCAAATCCTTTCCAGAGCCACTTTTCCCATGCAGAAAGTGATGGCAAAGTTGCGCTTGTACCAGTCTCTATTATAAAACATGTGCTTCTGAAAATTTTTACTTAAAAATTCCTTGTAAAATTCCGCCATTTCTTCTGCATTCAGTGTTGTTTTCTGACCAGATTCGGTTCTCAGGGCCAGGACTTTTCTTTTCCATCTTTCCTGTTTCTGGTTTTATTCGCCACCATAAAGTCCCCTCTTGGTATAGTTTTAGTTGCATCACACAAATATCACCATGTCCCACTTTATCATCCAATCCCAAGAATTTTGTAATTTCTCCTTGTAGTAGGGCAGCTCCTGACTTGGTTCCAATGATCCTTGTCTCCTGACACTTCTGCTCTTATGTAACTCCTGGAGACAGGGCTTGTCCTAGAGACTTGCTTCTAGAATATGACAAAGGTGATGAGATGTCAGTTCCCAGATTAGGTTATAAAAGGCTATGATGCTCCTCTTCCCAGCACATGCTCTCATACTCACTCTGATGGAGCAAGCAGCCATGCTGGGACATCCACAAAGCAAGGAACTGTGGGCAGCCTCTGGCCCATAGCCAGTAAGGAGCTGAGGCCCTCAGTCCAACAGGCGACAAGGTTCTAAATTCTGCCAATAATGACGTGAGTGGGCTTGGAAAAAGGTCCTTCTCCAGTTGAGTCTTAAGATGACTGCAGGCTGGGCATGGTGGCTCACGCCTGTAATCCCAGCACTTTGGGAGGCCAAGGCAGGTGGATCACTTGGGCTCCGAAGTTCAAGACCAACCTAGGCAACATGGTGAAACCCCACCTCTACAAAAAATACAAAAATTAGCTGGGTATGGTGGCATGCACTTATAGTCCCAGCTACTTAAGAGGCTGAGGTAGGAGGATGGCTTGAGCCCAGGACATGGAGGCTGCAGTGAGCTGAGATCTCAGTAATACACTCCAGCCTGGCTGACAGGGCCAGACCCTGTCTCAAAAAAAAAAAATTACTGCGGCCTCCACCTTGACCAAGAGTACGCAGCTAAGCCACACCTGAATTCCTGACCCACTGAAGCTGTGAGATATCAGTGTTTTGTTTGATGCCACTAAGTCTTGGGATAATTCATTACATAGCAATAGATGATTAATATACCCCTATATCTTCTTTAACCCAGGAATTAATTTTCAGTGATGTGTTTTTAAATTTGTAGTGATATAGGACTTATCATTAGTCTTCTATATTTGTTCTCTCTTGCTGCTGTAACAAACTACCACAAGCTTTGTGGCTTTGAAACAACTCAAATTTATTATCTTACAGTTCTGGACACAGGTCTTACCAGGCTAAAGTCACGGTGTGGGCAGGGCTGGATGTTCCTTTCTGGAGACTCTGGGGAAGAATCCGTTTCCTTGCTCATTCAGGCTGTTCCTTGCTGTGCTTGGCTTGAGATCCCTATTCCCTTATTAGCTGTTTTGTTACAGCTGAGGGCCACTCCCAGTTTCCAGAGGCCACCCACAGCCCTTGACTTACAGGCCCCTCCCTCCGTCATCAAAGCCAACAACAGCAGGTGAGGACTTTCTCACATTCCACCTCTCTGACCATTCTTCCATAACCATGTCTCCCTCTGCTGACAGCTGGGAATGGTTGTCCCCTTTTTTAAGGACTGAAGGGATTCAATTAGACCCACCTGAATAAACCAAGCTACTCTCACCATCTCAAGGCCCTTAACCTTAATTACATCTGCAAAATCACTTTTGCCATGTAAAGTAATATAGTCATGGGTTCTGGGGATTTAAGTGTGGACATCTTTGCAGGGCCATTATTTTTGCAACCACATCTTCTGATATTGATTTATAATTCAATTACATTTCCACCACAGGATGTAGTTTACATAAAGTCATTTCTTTCTAATTCACTAAGAATTCCTTTGTGACAAAGGCATAGTACACATATAGTTTTGTGCCTGTTCTGTGTTTGCTCAAAATAATATATTTGTTTCTGAAATGTAAAGTTAAACTTCTCTCTGCTAATTTGAGTTAAGTGATCACATTATTAAACTCGTCCATATCCCTGGTAATTTTTTCTGCTTAATTTATTAGCTTTTGAGTATGTGTCAAAATCTCCAACTATAATTCTTGACTTATCTATCATCTTCTTTCTGTTGTTTTTCTTTTGTTTATTTAATTTTTAGTAGATATGGGGTCTTGCTATGTTGCCCGGGCTGATCTCAAACTCCTGGGCTCAGGTGATCCTCTGGCCTCAGCCTCCCAAAGTGCTGGGATTATGGGTGTGAGCCATCATGGCCGGCCCCTCATCTTAATTCTACTACAAATTACTTGATATATTTCAGAGGTCTGATGTTAGGGGCAGATGTCTGTGATTGTTGTATCTTCTTAGTCCATTGTTCCCTCTATCAGCATGCAGCACCTTGCTTCATCTTTGATCAGTTGGTTTTGTTGCTGCTATGTTTCATTTGCCGTAGATTTGTTTTGTCTTATACTAAGATTACTCCCTTTTTCTTATTCACATCTGCCTGCTGCATGTCTTTTTGTTCATTTATTTTCCATTTACGTATATCCTTTTCTTGTAAGAGTGACTTGGTAGATCATACATTGCTGGGTCCCAGGATCCCCTCATTTAGCCCATGAGAGAGTCTCTGAATTTTGTCAGTTGCCTTTCTTTCACAGGGCTCCTGCTCCTCAGATGCCTTCTAATTGTTCCTCGGAGATTTCCATTATTTCTTTAACATTACCTATCCCTCAGGTAGTTGATGGCTCCTTGGTAGAGAGGAAAGAGCCTAGGACATATGCTTCTCCAGGTGAGCTAGGGTGAGCTGAAGTCGGAGAACCTCTAGGTAGGCTTTCCAGGCTCAAGCAAACCCTGCCTGGGGACCCTCTGGAGTGAACAGTGGTAGAGGTTCTGGTCTAGCGGAAGTGGGTATTCGATTAACCAGTATGTTCATCTGCCTGCTTGCTTAAGAGTTGCTGTAAATTAAAAGATTTTGAGAAGGCCAACTTCTGGGTCCGGCCATACAAGCCAAGATCTGCAATTGCACTGGGGAGGTTCTCCCAGCTCCCACCTAGTTCACCCAGGGCAGTGTCAGGGAAAGGCAAAGCCCTGAGTAAAACCCAGTCCAGTCTGTTCTGGCCTTGATTTCCTCCCCTGACCAACTCCAGACCTCCTGCCCGGGACCCAATGCTCGCCTTTTCTCCAAAGCAGTTAGGATCAGCTGCCAAGTGAGGCTTTGAGCATATCACGCTCCCTGTCGCTTCTGAGCGTGTACAGGGTTGAGATGGGAAGAAGTTGGCTTCCTTGGCTAGAAGATGAATTCTAAATAGCCTGTAACAGAGATTTGTTTTTCTTGCAAGAAAGTGTACCATCGTTTATTACCTACACAACCTAATTTCGATTTTGAGCCTCTCCTCTGGTCAGGCTGGTTGGAAAACATAAGCTCTTCATTTCCCATAGGTGATATATTCACATAGCTCAGAAATAAAAAATAAACAAAAATGTTACTGTAAAAATATCTTTCCTGCCTGTATATAGAACTGCTAATATTGGTTTCTTATGCATCTTTTCAGAGTTTCATCAAATATATACAAGCAAGGAAAAAAATGTATTCTGTATGAATACACACACACACACATTCTTATTTGCTCCCTTTTCCACAAAGGACAGCACACTGTACAGTCTACTCAGCATTTTGCCTTTGTTATTTCACTTTAAATGTCTGGTAGACCTTTCTCAACAAAGAGATTGAGCCTTCTTTACAGCTATACAGGATCCCGTGGTGTGGAGGACTATAACTTATCCAACCATCTCCCACTGACAGACATTGAGGTTATTTACAATTTTCTGCCATTACAAACAATGCTGCATTGAATAATACAGAGAGTTAAACAGCAGAGAGAAATGTGAAAGATAGCGAAGGCATTTCATCATGTGTTTCCCAGTAATTTTTTTCTTCCCTGCTGCTGTTTCTTCCTGCTACATTTTTATTTTCCTGGAAGCCCAATGTTGATGCTTTATTGCAGTTTGCACATTGTTCAGGGTCATTTTAGCCACTGGAACTATCCAATAAAATAGAAAAACATACATTTGTGGAAGTCTTGAAAGTTAACAATAACGAATCTCACACTCATTCAGGGCCTTCTGCGCCTGAGTGCTCAGATAGCATGCTAATGGGGATTTTGAAATCTCAACACACAGTGACCATCAGAAGACACCTCCCTCCTGTCACAGCACACTAAGAAGCACAGGGTGCGCGGGTCAGGCCCCTCTTCCCAGAGCTACTGACATGAAAGGTACACAGAAATTTTTTCCAGTGATCTATAGCTCTCAAAAACCCACTGGCGTTTGTACCCAGCAGAATTGAAGTCAGAGGCTCCACAAGATATTTGTACA
>NW_016107721.1:493064-510912 GCF_001604975.1 Cebus imitator
TTTTAGAGACAGGGTCTCACTTTGTTGCCCAGGCTGGTCTCAAACTCCTGGGCTCAAGTGATCCTCCCACCTCAGCCTCACAACATGCTGGAATTACAGGAATGAGCCACCACACGCAGCCTGTACACCCATTTTGTAATAGCATAATTCACAACAGCCAAGGAGCAAAGGCCACTCAAATGTCCATTGGCCAACAAATGGATAAACAAAATGTGGTATATAACACAACGGAATATGATTCATCCTTAGAAAGAAGGGAAATCCTGACACATGCTACAGCATAAGCCTATCTTGAGATTATGCTAAGTTGAATAAGCCAGTCACAGAAGGACAACTGCTGTATAATTCCACTTATATGAGGTATCTATAGTCATCAAATTCATGACAAAAAAAGGTAGAATGGTGGTTTCCAGGGAGTGAGGGAAAGAGATAAGGGGAGTTGCTGCCTAATGGGTATAGAATTTCAGTTTTGCAAGATGAAAAGAATTCTGGAGATGGATGATGGTGATGATGACACAACCATTGCCTGTACTTAATGCCACTGCACACCTAAACATGGTTCAGATATGTATTTTATCACAATTTTAATTTTTTTAACAGAGTCAAAAAATAAACATTGGCAGCCGCTTGGTTGACGTCAGTCTTTCTGTATAAGCAGCCGTAGGCAGAGCCTTTTCTGATCGAATCATTTTTCTCTATAATCCATTTCTCCACAATCATAGAAGAGAGTTGTACAGAAAAGATCTCATCATGAGGATGATACTCGTGAAAGTACAAGTTCATATTAATCAGGCCCCTACTGAGCCAGGCACTAAGCTAAGCTCCTTACTTTATCTCATTGAATCCTTATTAAAGCTCTGCAAGGTCAACACTATCTGCATTTTATAGATGAGAAAATGAATGCTCAACAACGCCAAGAAAAACAGCTGAAAACTATTAGCACTAATGAGAGCAAGGAGTGGGGCAGATGGACAGGCCGCCAACAGGAAGTCACTAATACTTTCCTAGATACGAACAATAACCAACTTGAAATTGTTTTTAAAAAGTCCCACTCAACAACCAAAACCACAAAATATTGGGAAGAGGGCTGTAAAAATCTAGTGGAGAAATGTAAATAGGAGAGCGATCAGGACAAGAGAGAGGGAAGAAATTCACCTTTCACCTGGTGTATCTCTGTATAGTTTGAATTTTTACAATCATTTTTGTAAAAACAACAAAATCTTAACATAAAAGTGAGGTCAAGAAAATTGTCCAGAGTCAGTATCTGAAAGCAAATTGGTCTAAATTCAAAGGCTAATCCTGGCCAGGGGGTGGTGGTTCACACCTGTAATCCCAGCGCTTTGGGAGGGTGAGGCAGGCGGATCACTTGAGGTCAGGAGTTTGAGACCAGCCTGGCCAACATGGCGCCTGGCTCTACTAAAACTACAAAAAATTAGCCAAGCATGGTGGTGCACGTGTGTGGTCACAGCTACTCTGGAGGCTGAAGCGTGAGAATCGCTTGAACCTGGGAGGCAGAGGTCACAGTGAGCCAAGATCACGCCACTGCACTCCAGCCTGAGCAACAGAGCAAGACTCTATCTCTAAATAAACAAAGGCCATTTCTTTATGTTCTGCTATCCTAGATTCCACCCAAGAAGCCTGCTGGCTGGTGCCATGCATCACCCTGAGAGGACAGACATGTTAGAAGGACATTTTTGGATTACAAAGCCAGAAGGAAAAGACTTGGTTGGATGTCTCCTTCAATAGAGACAGTGTGGGAGTTTTCTATTTGCTTTTGCATTTTGTTTTTGTTTTGCTTTGTTTGTGTGCTTGTGTGTTTGTTTTCAAAGGATCATCATCAAAACGAAAACACAAAATCCAACATCCCCTGGGGGATCAGTGGCCCGCCCACATGCAGTGCTCAGTCTCATGTGAACAGAATCGCTCTAGAAGACTCCTGATTTAGGAACTTTTCAGCCAGGGTAACCTTGTGTACCTGTGGCAAGGGTGGTGGGACTGTATTCTATGTGAATGACGCCCCCTGGACCACAGCTCAATGCAGAGCTACTGCTCTTGGCTCAATTTCCCTCCTGATTTCCCCTGAGCCTTTTTCCATGTTGAGCCCCCAAGTACTGGCCCTTTGGCTTGGACTCAGTTTTCCCCCTGCCTAGGATCCTTCATTGACACTGTCCACCCTCACCCTAGCCATGACTTCTCCTTCCTCTGAGCACTGAGTCTTGGAGCTCTGGGCTCCTCCAGTGGTAGACCACACCCCAGGAACTCAGACCAGGCTCAGGGCTTCAGGCCTCCATGTTCTTGAGGGCTCCAGGCAGTTTCCTGAGGATGCTTCAGAAAAAAAAATCACTTACCTCTGGAGGGTCACATTCCCTTGGGAGAATCCCTCTCACTTTACCCCTAGTGTCCTTCCAAACCCTGGACACTTTACAAGGCCCCATGGCAATGCATGCATGGCCCGGAACTCCCAGGCAACTGGCACTCTCATGCTCTGTCTCTCACTCATTCTCTCCCTCCCTCCTTCCCTCATGATTTCTAGCCCACTAGGCATGAACATCTCTTGTATAAATCCTTCTTTTCTTTTTCTTTTTCTTTTTTTTTTTTGAGACAGAGTCTCGCTCTGTCACCAAGGCTGGAGTGCAGTGGTGTGATCTCAGCTCACTGCAGTCTCCGTCTCCCGGCTTCACGCAATTCTCCTGCCTCAGTCTCCCAAGTAGCTGGTGGGACTATAGGTGTGTGCCACCACACCTGGCTAATTTTTTTTTTTTTTTTGTATTTTTAGTATAGACGGGATTTCACCATGTTAGCCAGGATGGTCTTGATCTCCTGACCTCAGGTGATCCGCCCACCTCGGCCTCCCAAAATGCTAGGATTACAAGCATGAGTCACCAAGCCCAGCCCATTTTCCATATAGCAAATTTCTCCAGGCAGTGGATTTTCTCTAACAATATAACAAGCATTTGTAAACATTCTTGCATACGTTGCTTCATTTGGCCCTTTCGTGTGATCTGTCTAAATGAGCCATCTATACAATAACTTGGATAATAATACCTAGTATTCCTGAGCACTGACTGTGTTCCAGATAATGAGCTAACAAGCACTTTATCTTCTTCTGAGGTTATTATTATCCACATTTTATAAATGAGAACACATGCTCAGAGTTGGTAAGTAACTCTCCCAATGTCACTCAGCTAGTAGGTGACGTAGCCTGGATTCAGAGCCAGGTCTCTAGACCTTGAAGTTCTTTGTGTTACACTGTGGCTCAGGTAAACATGGAACCATATTTACAAATGCCAATACATGGTGAAGGGGGAAATAGAAGAGCTTTAAAAGTCAGTAGTGAATTCAGAGTCACATAAACCTGGACAGATGACCCTCCGCTCCTCCCTGGAACTAAGGAGGTCCCTGTATTACAATGATCGATGTCATTCACTCAGCGTCTCCTCGGTGCCAGTCCTAAGGGCTTCACGTGTAATTTTTCTTACTAAGCATGTGACGGTGATCAAGTCTCTTGACTTCCCTTACTCCCAATTTTGTCCTGTAGAATAGGATGACAATGTCTGCTCCTGGGGCTGTTATGAGAGGTGACAGAGATGAAGCATGAATAGCACTCGGCTCTGGGAGGAGCAGCAATCATTACTATAAGGAGGATTGTGATCAGGGTAAGAAAACATTCTAAATGGACCTTCCTAGGAGGGAGGCAGCCTTCCCAGAAGCACCCTATTCCACCTAGCCAGCTGTCCCCCCAACAGCAGCAGCCAGGACTGAGTACATGGCCATCCCTGGGCCATCACTGTTAAAGGGATGAGTGCCATGCACAGGCTAGTCACACGGGGTGGAAGAACACAGGCCAAACAGATAACATTCTTTTCAAAGAAATTCCTTTTTATGTATTAATTTAGAGACAGGATCTCACTCTGTCACCCGTACTGGAGTGCAGTGGTGCCATCATGGCTCACTGCAGCTTTGACCTCCAGGGCTCAAGCCATCCCCACCACCTCAGCCTCCCAAGTAGCTGGGACTACAGGTGCGTGCCACCATGTCTGGCTAATTTTTTTAATTTTTTTGTAGAAACAGGGTCTTGCCCTGTTGCCCAGACTGGTCTTGAATTCCTGGGCTCAAGCAATCCCTGCTCTTTGGCCTCACAAAGTGCTGGCATTACAAGCACTGGCCACTGCACCTGGCCCTGTTAATTTTTTTTAACTTAACCCCCTCCAAAATATTAAAAGGGATCTAATCCATAACCTCCAGCAATATTTCTCAAATCCCCATTTCACACCACCCCAATTTCTCCAAAGCACCTCAGAAGGTCCCTCCTCCTAAGGCTGTCCCTCTACTGCCAGCCCTTAGAAGCCCTTCCCCCTGTGATCTATATTGACTTGGCCTCTTCTAATGACAGTTTTCCTTCTTGCCCCTGTCTCCAGCGTGGTCCTTCTCTGCTCAACTGTGGGGTGGTCCTCAACTCTTCTCTCCCATCCCAAACCCAGTTGAACAGAAAACCCTCCAGCCTCTACCTTCAAACTAGGTCCAGAATCCAGCCACGCCTCACCCCTTCCCTTCCACCACTTGGGTCCAGGCCACATCATCTCTCACCTGGGCTCCTGTAAGAGCCTCCTCTGTGGCCTCGTGGCTCCACCCTTGCCCTGTAGTTGATGCTGAGGCATACCAACCTGATCAACTCTTTCAACAGAGGCAGTCACTTCCCCGGCTTCCAGACCTGTCACCTGCCAATGGCTCTCAGTCGAGTCCCTTCAGGAATTTCCCTCGTAGGGAAGGGGCTAGGTTTAGGAAGAGAGCTGCCTAGCTGAGCTCACACCCCCTTTCTGGGAGCAGCCCCCATGCTATGACCGCTTGATGCAGGGATATCAAGTCCAGGCCCCTCGCCTGCATTCAGGACGTCTCTGAAAGACCATCCTATTTATTGGGCCTCAGTTGCAACGGCCACACTTAGGCCCCTGCCCAGTCCTGCCTCCCTCACTCCCCTACAGATGCTGATCCCAATGGTGCATCCCAACAAACTTCCTGCATGTTTTCCTCTCTCTCAGAGTCTGTTTCTGGGGAAATCCACCCTGTGACACCCCCTGCTGTCCTCTCTCCCCAAGCAGCCCAGAAGGATGCTATTAAAATACAAGTCCCATCATGTCACACCTCTGCCCAGGTTCTCCAGGGGCTCCTCGTTTCCCTAAGGGTAAAAGTCAAGGCCCTAATAATGGCTTCAAGAGCCTGCCCAGCCCGCCCTGCCTTCTCTCTCCTTGGCTTTTTTCCTACAGCCTCCCCGGCCTCCTTGCCTGAATAGGCATGCTCCCACCTTCCAGCCTGGGTTCCCACTTTGGATTCTCTCTGCCCACTGCACTCTGGCCTCAGCCCTCTGCGTGGCTCATGCCCTCACTTCCCTCTGGTCTCCACTCTAATGTCACCTGTTCATGAAGCCAAGACCAATACCACTCCCAAATTATTGCCTTTGGCCCACTTTTTTTTTTTTTTTTGAGATAGGATCTCACCCTGTCACCCCAGCTAGAGTGCAGTGGTGTAATCACAGCACCCTCAACCTCCTAGGCTCAGGCAATCCTCCCACCTCAGCCTTCCAAGTAGCTAGGACTACAGGCATGCACCACAACACCTGGCTAATTTTTGTATTTTTTGGTAGAGACAGGATTTCACTATGTTGCCCAGGCTGGTCTCAAACTACTTGGGCTCAAGCGACCTGCCCACCTTGACATCCCAAAGTGCTGGGATTACAGGCACAAGCCATGACACCTGGCCCTGCTTTAGTTTTTCCATAGCATCTCCAGCTATGGATTCCAGCCTACCATACATCTCCACATACCATTTATCCTGCACATTGCTTACCTGCTATCTCCCTTCCCACTGGAACTTAAGCTCATGACAGGGATCTCTGTTTTGCTCACTGCCATATCCCAAGTGCCAGAAACAGAGCCTGGCTCATGGTAGGCTTAAACAGGAATCTTTAGAATGGATGAGTGAATGAATGAATGAATGAGTCCAAACCTGCATCACAAAACTCTAGACGCTCCCCAAACAGCAACAGCAGAGCTTCCCATGTCAGTGTGGGAAAGAGGAGTGAATCTATGAACTCTCACAATCACTGCATTCTGGGTCATCTACCTTGTAAACAAAGATTGCCACCAATTTCAGTGTCCAAATTTACACTCACACCTTTTTTTTTGAGACGGAGTCTCACACTGTCACCAGACTGGAGTGCAATGGCACACTCTCAGCTCACTGCAGCCTCCGCCTCCTGGGTTCAAGTGATTCTCCTGCCTCAGCCTCCCAAGTAGCTGGGATTACAGGCACGTGGCACCAGGCCCGGCTAATTTTTGTATTTTTAGTAGAGACGGGGTTTCACCATCTTGGTCAGGCTGGTCTCGAATTCCTGACCTCATGATCCACCTGCCTCAGCCTCCCAAAGTGCTGGGATTACAAACATGAGCCACCGTGCCCGGCCTACACTCACATTAAGATCATATTTCTCCCTAGTGAAATAAAAGAGAATGATGCCCTTGCCCCAAAGGAAAGGCTTCTCCAGGTGGATGTGACAATTGGATGAGACCATGCATGGCGACAGCTTCATCTGGTGCTTGGCATTCAGCGTGTGCTTTATGAAAGGCAAATGTGGTTGCTTCTTTTATTTCCTTGTCAGAGCTCCTCAGTGCTAGCGTGAGAAGAGACGCAACATCAGACAGGTTGATGCCAATGGGAGTTGAGTTGTCTCTGATATTAGGTGAAATTTATTTTCCAATTTTCTATATGTAGTTATAATTTAAATTGTATACATATGTATTTGCTTAAGGAGAAGTAAAATATCTAGTGTATAGAATTTTAAAATTACATGAGTATATGAAAAAAATTATTAACCAGGAAGTAAAAGTAGGTTAATGTCCAGAGTTGAATCAGAAATAAAAGATTCAATGGGCACTGTGGCTTACATCTGTAAACCCAGTACTTTGAGATGCTGAGGCAGGAGGATCACTTGAGCTCAGGAGTTCAACACCAACCTGAGCAACATAGCAAGACCCCATCTCTATTTAAAAAAAATTAAAAATTAGCCAGGCATGTCATGCTCCTGTAGTTCCAGCTACTTGGGTGACTGAGGTAGGAAGATTGCTTGAGCACAGGAGGTTGATGTTACAATGAGTTATCATTGCATCACTGCAGTCCAGCCTGGGCAACAGCATGAGACCTTATCAGAAAGAAAGAAAAGAAAAAGAAAGAAAGAGAGAAAGGAAGGAAAGAAGGAAGAGGGGAGGGAGGGGGGGAGGGGGAGAGAGAGAAAGAAAGGGAGAGAGGGAGGGAGGGAGAGAGAGAAAAAAAGAGAGAGAGGGAGGGAGGGAGAGAGAGAAAGAAAGAGAGAGGGAAGGAAGGAAGGAAGGAAGGAAGGAAGGAAGGAAGGAAGGAAGGAAGGAAGGAAGGAAGGAAGGAAGGAGCAGAAAGTAAGCAAGAAAGAATTACATTAATGGAAATTGTTATGAAAGAATTTTCTGATAGAGAAGATGGTGCATTCTATGCATCAATTTTTTTAAAGGCAGAAACAGGAAATCAAATTTAAATCGGGTCAGAAAAGTTAACTTTTACCATAAGGAGAAAATCCTTTACCTATCCAGGTGTTTTGTCAGGGT
Source organism: Cebus imitator (assembly GCF_001604975.1). Classification (NCBI taxonomy): domain Eukaryota; kingdom Metazoa; phylum Chordata; class Mammalia; order Primates; family Cebidae; genus Cebus; species Cebus imitator. The sequence continues at coordinate 500,696 of NW_016107721.1, forward strand.
CTGCCTTCTCTAACTCTGGAAACTTTTAAAACTTCATGTTCATTTCTTCCTTTAAAGAGTGAAGTTCACCAATTCTTGTACATACTTAAAGAGATTAATTTTTAAGCTCTCTGCTCTGATATAAAATGTACACCACCTCCTCTCCTTTCATGTTCAATTCCCACTGGACCAAACCAGGCATAAAAAGTTTGAAGGAGCCTCAGCTATCACTAAGGAAGAAATACATGGTTAAAGAAATGGGTCAAGGAGATTTAAAAATAAGCCCATCTATTAATTGTTGTTTTCTATATGTCAAACACATACCCCCATGCACTCATTTAAATCTTATAATAGCCCTAAAAAGTAAGGAATGTTATAACCCTTCTTGTATACTTAGCACACTAAAGCTAGGACGAGGTAGCTAGTCCAAGATTACACAGTGAGTAAACGGTGGAACAAGAACTTGATCAGACACAGGTAGTCTGTTTCAAGGTTGTGCTCTTACCCACTGCCTTATACCCCATCCAACCCCTCAGTGATATGACACAATGAGAGAACTGCTGGGGCAGATAAGCCAGTGGCACTGCTAGGATTACAGACAAATCTTTTAGGATTACAGACAAAGAGGCACTGAGGACACTAGTTCTGCATGAACCACAACCTTACTCAGGGCAAAAGCTGGTCCTTGGGAGATGTTTCCCAAAAAAACAGATGTGACTGGGAAGAATTCTAAAGGCAAAGCTATGAAAGCCACTGTGGAAATTCACAGAAATGGTGCCTGCCCATTATGTGAAGTTCTGTTCAGTAGAAGACTTTTTTGTCAAGTAATGACGTAAGAAGTGATTTACAGCCACCCGGCATTTTACCATGATGCGCCTCAGTGTGGGGTTTTCTTTGTATTTTCTTGCCCAGCTTAGAGTAAACAGTGCTTCCTGAAACCATTAGCCAATTTTGGAAGATCCTTGTTAACAACCTTTTCAAATACTGCTCCTGCCCTATTCTGTTCTCCCTGCCTTCAAGGACTCCAATTACATACATGTTAGACCTTTCACCACATCCTGTGTGTCTCTCATACTCTTTCCTGAGTTTTCAATCCCTTTCCTCTCTCTGCTCCAGTCCATTTCTTTCTGACTTACCTTCCAATTCGCTATTCATCTCTTCAACTGTCATCTGCTGTGAAGCCCACCATTGAACCCTCAAGATCTGTTGTTCTATTTCTGAGTTCTAGAATTTCCATCCAGTTCCTTTTTGTCTCCAGTTCTTTACTAGAACTCGCTAAACTGTGATCTAATGTCTTGATATTAATCAGTTACCTTAAAGTCTGTGTCTAATACCTCCAATGTCTGGATATACTGTAGATCTGTTTTTATTGTTTCTTCACATGTTTTTCGGTCATGTAGATTAAACCCTGTGTATGACAAACTATAGAGGGAATCTGAAGCTCTGGGTGATGTTACCTTCCTCTCAAAAGCATCTGTTTTGCTCCTGGAAATCAGTTCAAAAAGGGGTAGATCACTCTAATAATATCAATGATTAAGCTGATTTAAATGTGGGCTTGTCTTTGTGAGGGTTTCTCTGCTTCTGGCTCATCCCCTTCTGAAGGAATAGACCCAATCCAAAAATCAAATAACAGGGGCTTGGTTAAGTAACAAATTGATTTTATAGAAGATTTTTTTTATAACATGAAAAAAAAATTCACAATCTAGTTCCAAACATTATAATGTGGAACAAATTTTTATAAGGAAAATGCAAAAGGGTGAGAGTAGAATATATGTGATTTTTAATTTTTCATTTATGCTTTTTTGCATTTTCCAAATTTTCTAATCCAACACAGTGCCAAAAGCTATTTCCTATTCATTCATCTTAAGGTCTATCAGTTACCAATAATCTATTTCTATAGAGAAGCAAAACAGTGTCACAGAAAAGGCCTGGACCCAGAGTAGAAAGATACAAGCCAAGTCCCAGCTTCACCCAAGCCTGAGTCACTCTGAACAAGTCACATCACTTCTGGGGCCCTCAGTTCTCCCTTCTATGAAGACGAAGGTCATCTAAGTACATGAAGTGATACATATGTTAATTAGGTTGATTTGGCCATCCCACAATGTATACATTTCAAAACATCATGTTGTACAACATAGATACAGTATTTGTCAATTTAAAAATAAATTTAAAAAATGAAAATAAAATGATGGACATCATCATCCCTGTCCTGCCTTCTTCCCTCAATAAGCATGAAGGTCAAATGAAGAAATGAAGTAAAGTCCATTAAAGACATCTGCAAAGTGGAAGCATCCATTAAAGACATCTGCAAAGTGGAAGCATAATCCAAGAAAAGAAATAATTCGTAACTATTAAAAATTATCCTTTTTTTTTTTTTTTTGAATGAGTATCACGCATTAATATGAAAAGTTAAAGACCTTCTGCCAATTTTGGAAAATTTAATTTTACATAAGCCCTTATATTAGGTTTCTATGTTTTGAGACAGGGTGTTGCTGTCTTAGCCAGGCTGGAGTGCAGTGTGATCATGGCTCACTGCAGCCCTGACCTCCCAGGCTCAAGCAAGCAATCCTCCCACCTCAGCTCCCAAGTATCTAGGATCCAGTCATGCACCACCACACCCAGCTATTTTTTTGTTTTTTGGTAGAGACAGGGTCTCACTATGTTGCCCAGGTTGGTCTCAAACTCCTGAGCTCAAGCAATCCACCCCCCTCAACTTCCTAAAGTGCCAGGATTACAGGCATGAACCAGCCTTAAAATGCTTTTAAAGTTCTTGTAGATCTATGACTCAAGCTTCTAAAGTTAAAGGCTCTGTATTTTGCATCAGATAATATAGCCACCCTTATTTACCATGTAGCTGCTCCCTCAAATGTGAACGTGGGACCTGCACAGAGCACCAAGTCAGGAGTGCTGAACAGGTGGAAAGCACCAGCCAATAGAAAGAAAAAATAAACAAGCTGTTTATAAAAACCACTGCAGTGGCCGGGTGCGGTGGCTCAAGCCTGTAATCCCAGAACTTTGGGAGCCCGAGTCAGGTGTATTGCCTGAACTCAGGAGTTCGAGACCAGCCTGGGCAACATGGTGAAACCTCCATCTCTACTAAAATACAAAAAATTAGCCAGGCATGGCAGCACGTGCTTATAGTCCCAGCTACTCGGGAGGCTGACGCAGGAGAATTGCAAGAACCCGGGAGGTGGAGGTTGCAGTGAGCCAAGATCGCACCACTGCACTCCAGCCTGGACAACAGAGCAAGGCTCCATCTCAAAAAAAATTAAAATTAAAATTAAATAAAAAATAAAAAAATAAAAATAAAAACCACTGCAGTGCAGCCAGACATGGTGGCTCGCACCTGTAATCCCAGCACTTTGGGAAGCTAAGGCAGGTGCATCACTTGAGGTCAGGAGTTTGAGACCAGCCTGGTCAACATGTGAAAAGTTGTCTCTACTAAAAACATAAAAATTAGCCAGATATGGTGGTGCACACCTGTAGTCCCAGCTACTCAGGAGGCTGAAGCGTGAGAATCTCTTGAACCCAGGAGGCAGAGGTGGCAGTGACCAGAGGTCGCACCACTGCACTCCAGCCTGGGCAACAGAAACAGACTCCATCTAAAACAAACACACACACAGGCTGGGTGCAGTGGCCTACACCTATAAACCCAGCACTTCGGGAGGACGAGGCGGGCGGATCACCTGAGATCAGGAGTTCGATACCAGCCTGGCCAACATGGTGAAACCCCATTTCTACTAAAAATACAAAAATTAGCTAAGCGTGGTGGCAGATGCCTCTAATCCCAGCTACTCGGGAGGCTGAGGCAGGAGAATCGCTTGAACCTGGGAGGCAGAGGTTGCAGTGAGCCAAGATCATGCCAGGGCACTCCAGCCTGAGCGACAGAGCAAGACTCCCTTCCAAAAGAAAAAAGAAAAAACCACATACACAAAAACCCACTGCAGTGAAGAAACAGCTGTCCCAGGCCCCCAGTGACATGTTATTAACAGTGATGATCAAAAAAAGGCAAGGTTGGAATGCTGTGGGAGACACATCCAGAAAGGAAGACACAAGGTCTTTTTTTTTTTTTTTCTAGACAGGGTCTTGCATTGTCACCCAGGTGGGAGTGTGGTAGTGCAATCATGGCTCACTGCAGCCTTGATCTCCTAGGCTCAAGCAATCCTCCCACCTCAGCCTCCTGAGGAGCTGGGACCACTGGCACACATCACTATGCCCAGCTAATTTAAAAAACATTTTGTAGAGATGGGATCTCCCTGTATTGCTGGTGTCAAACTCCTGGGCTCACACAATCCTCCCACCTCAGCCTCTCAAGGTACTGGGTTATAGGCGTGAGCCACTGTGCCCAGCTGAGATCATCTTATTTAGATAATCACATACTCCTCTCCCTTCCAAATCCACTAGAAACAGAATCTTGATCAATACACTCAGAGATTTTTTTCCAAACTTTGGGAGAACATTAGTAAAAAAACAAAATAAGTAAAAATTTTGATTTTTATCTCATTTTTAAATTTTTGCCTTCTCTACTCTGACCACAATTCCACCATTTAATCATTTAATCAAGTCAACTTTTTAAATCTGTTTCCTTATGTATAAAATGTGCCTGTGCCACTTTTGTGCCACAAACGTCAACATGACATACGAAGCTCTGGGTGGACGTGAATGGACCTGGACTCAGGAATCTGGGACCCTAGTTCTGGTTTTGTCATTATCTACAACCACAATCACACCCCCTCCCTTCTCAGATTGCCTGGGACTAGTTGGCGGATTCCTGAGTCTTCACTCCAGCCACGGTTCAGGCTATACATGTCTGCATGGCCACTGTTCTCCCAGACTAGACTGTTTACATACAAGTGACCACTCTGTTATTTCAGGCAGCACTCTGCCTCTGTCTGCTGTGCTAACTTTATACAGATGGTGCTGCCAAGTTGCCAATAACAGTGTTGCATTTGAGTTGTTTTTCTAGTTACAGAAATAAACAGCTTTGCATTGATGTGTCCATGGGTTTTTATTGTCTGATAAGACATCTGTGACCAAGACTAGAAATTTGTGACATTTCAAGGCATCCTCCCCCCTTTCCTCCAACTTCTTCCCAAACTAACCATCTTATTTTAACCACAGTGAACATTTGTTTCCAGGTTTCCACTCTATAAACTTCCCATGATGAATAATCAGCATACATAAATTTTTGTCCTTTTTTTTTTCGAGACAGAGTCTCACTCTGTTACCCAGGCTGGAGTACAGAGGTGTGATCTCAGCTCACTGCAACCTCCACCTCCCGGGTTCAAGCAATTCTCCTGCCTCAGCCTCCCTAGTAGCTGGAATTACAGGCGCACAACATCATACACAGCTAATTTTTGTATTTTTAGTAGAGATGGGGTTTCACCATGTTCACCAGGCTGGTCTCGAACTCCTGACCTCAAGTGATCCACCTGCCTCAGCCTCCCAAAGTGCTGGGATTACAGGCGTGAGCCACCGTGCCCTTTCCTGTCCGTTATTTTTTAAAGACTCTACTTCTGAAAGTTCAATTATTGGATTAAAAGATATAGATCATTTAAGGCTCTTGATATGTATTACAGCATTTTCTAGAAAAGAAGTACCAATTGATACTCCCATTAGCAATGCATGAGCTTGTGAGCCTATCTCTTATTTGCTAATATGAGCAGTTAAAAAGAAGACACCTCTTTTTAAATTTTATATTTTTGAGACAAGTAATGAGGATAAACATCTTCTTTAACTGGGTTTTTTTTTTCCCCTACTGAATTGCCTATGTCCTTTTCATGTTTTTAAGTTGCCAAATGTTCACCATAAGAAAATCTGTACAGCAATTTCTTCCACAGCTAAAAAAAAAATGGGAGACTTAACTCTCAACATAAAAATAAAAGGTGACCACCTTCAAGATGGTTGGAATTAATACTATGCAAATTTAAACATCTATAAAATAAAAACTTTTTAAATGTTCATTTCTTTTTGGATCTTGGCAAAAGAGAATTTAGTTCCAGTTGACTCCCCATGATCCCTCCTGCAATTCAAGAATGCTTTCCAGAACTTTTAGATATGCCACGGAGCAGAATGATGATGTTCTCCTCTCAGCAGCAAAGAAAGTGGTGACAGATATGTCTCTAAAACCCCAGCCACCAGACTGAATTCTTCACACATAAGCAGCACGTGTTCGACTACAGAGATCCCTAAGGATTCCGAAACCTTAATTTTAACATGTTTCTTCTAAAGAAGACTTAAATTTTTTTCTTATTGAGTCTCAAAATCAATAGAAAACTCATTATATTTGACAACAGTTGAGGTTAACAGACTATTATTGTCACCTAACAAAATTATCCTCATTATATAGAGGGTAAAACTGCATAGGACCCAGGCAATAAAAAGTGATGGCAGAGGGAGACAGTCATACACAGTCATCCAAGGTCACAGTCATGGAAGATTTGGATATTAACAAAACTGATTTGAAAAACGGGCAAAAATGTAGGAGTATCTGGCTAGATTCTAAAATGTATTAGAAAATGAAAAGTGGTATCAGAAAATGAATTTTTACAAAAGTCAGATGAAAGGTAGTGTTAAATGAGACACAGCATCAAGAAAAAAAATCTCAGCCCAGCACGGTGGCTCACACCTGTAATCCCAACACTTTGGAGGCCGAGGCAAGCAGATAACCTGAGGTCAGGAGTTTGAGACCAGCCTGGCCAACATGATGAAACCTCATCTCTACTAAAAATACAAAAAAGTAGCTGGGGGTGGTGGCGCATACCTGTAGTCCCAGCTACTGTGAGACTGAGGCATGAGAATTGCTTGAACCCGAGAGGCAGAGGTTGCAGTGAGCTGAGATTGTACCATTGTACTCCAGCCTGGGTGACAGAGCACGACTGTCTCAAAAAAGAAAAAATCTCGGCTGGGCGTGGTGGCTCACACCTGTAATGCCAGCACTTTGGGAGGCCAACGGGGGCGGATCACCTGAGGTCAGGAGTTCAAGATCAGCCTGACCAACATAGTAAAAGCCTGTCTCTACTAAAAATAAAAAAATTAGCTGGGCGTGGCGGTGGGCACCTGTAGTCCCAGCTACTCAGGAGGCTGAGACAAGAGAAATGCTTGAATCTGGGAGGCGGAGGTTGCAGTGAGCTGAGATCATGCCACAGTACTCCAGCCTTGGTGACAGAGCGAGATTTCATCTCAAAAAAAAAAAAAAGAAAAATCTCAACCCTGCATTACAACTGCCTATTCCAAATATGAGGCTCTGAAGAGAGATGCCACCCCAACACTGAATGAAATAAAATCTCTTTCTCTCTCAGACTCACATGGAAGAAAACAAGCTAGAAGGAGACTTCAAGGCACTGCCAAAGTTCTAATGAGAATGAAAGAAAAGGCATACTTCACACTAAGAATTTCTGGATGCTATCCAGAAAGTCTATCTAGTAAAAACGATCATGAGTATTAATTAAAGAAACCAAATTAAGTGTTCTGACACAAGATAATGATTTGAGGGGAAGCTTTAAATTTTTCCACAGGGAAAAGCTTTCCAATGTTTTATTTCAATGAAAAAAAGAGCACTAAATCCAAAGTCCTTGAGCAAATGTGTACTTCCTGCCCTAGCAAAACCACCTCACAAGATGTCTGCACATTTTGGACAAGGGCCTCTCCTTATGTCACTGGCTGCTTACTGGAATCTCCTCTCTCAGCTAGCATGGCATGCTGTGGGAACCAGGAAACAGAGGGTGAAGCCGTCATTCACACCCTTTCCTCAGCTTATGGATGTTCACGTGGCCCAGCTGTGCTGCAATGTGCTCTGCAATTCCACGGCTCCCATTTTGTTGAGGAAGGGGGCTGCAAGGCTGAGGACAGCATGGGCTGCAGAAGCGGGCTGCAGGTGCCAGGAAAGGGAGAGGAAGCACTCTAATATGCTTGCTCTGGGAACTCTGGGTGTGCCTCCCTTTTAATGTCCTTTGAGACAAAAGAGTGGAATGAATAACCTAGCTTGGTTCACGCAGAGGGAGCAGAGGGCAAGTCCGGCTGGGAGAAAGGCTGGAGGAAGGCAGGGAAGGACAGGCAATTCTGAACACAGGAAATCAGCTCCTCCCATCCTATGGTTCAGGGGAGACAGGAAGGCTTTTAAGGATGGGCCAAAGGGCAGAGGTTTCCAGACAGACTGCAGTTGTGGGTCTCATGTGGGCATCAGCCGGGCTAAAGGAAAACCAGAGAATGAAATGAGGTTGGAAGGGGGTCAACCCAAGGACAAGAAGGCCAGCAGTAACAACTAAGAAACTCGGTGACAAACAGCCTAGGTCAACACTTTCCACGCTCTTTTTTGAAGATAAATAGATCATCTTGCATGTATTCCACCCTTTTCAGTTCAAAGGGTAGTTATACAAATATCTGGATCCTGTTTATTAATTTTTTTGAAGAGACAAGAATCTCTGTCACTCAGGCTGGAGTGCAGTGGCGCGATCACAGCTCACTAGAGCCTCGACCTCCTTAGCTATGACTAAGGCACAAGCCACCACCCAGCTAATTTTGCTTTTTTATTTTTTGTAGACAGGGTCTTGCTATGTTGCCCATGTTGGTCTTAAACGCCTGGCCTCAAGTGATCCTCCCACCTTATCCTCCCAAAGGGTTGGGATTACAGGCATGAGCCAGCGTGCCTGGCCTTTATGCTGTTCAGAATGATTTGGGAATCTTCATTAATACAAGGTCTTTACTCCCACATTAAAAAAAAAAAAAAAGAAAAAGTTAAATGGGCTTTGACTGCCTAAGTGTTTGCAAAAAGAGACAGGCAATTTGCAAGTATTTGAAAATACATCTTTCTATAGTAGCGGTTTCCCTTTATGTTTGAGACACAAGCACAGCTTTTCTTTATTCTGACCTGCCATTAACTGGCCTTGTGCCAGATGACTAGCTTCTAAGTGCCTTGGTTCTCTCCTCTGTAAAACAATGAGGATGACAACTCCCTCAATCGCCTCTGTAAAGATTACAGGCAAGAGCTAGAGCTCGTATAGCGCCTAAGACACAGTCAGCACCCCAAACGAATTAGTTCTCCGCCCCAGCTGTCTTCCAGGAGGTAACAGCCAGGGAACTACAACAGCCTCCTTCACTTGAAGTTGCTCTGGGGTCAGAAGTGCTCTTCAAAATAGTTTTACAACTCCTGACTAGTAAATATACCCTGAAAAGGTGAGCAAATAGGCCTCAAAGACACAGCTGGGCCAGGTGTTGAGAGGCATCAGAGTAATGCATCTCAGCTGGTAGCAAGCACTTTCCAATATTCCAAACTGTGCTCCTTTCAATGAGAGTAAATGCTATTAAGTGGCTGCAAAAATAAAACCACCACTAGAAATCCTTTCTTTAAAAATCATTTAATGAAAATCACACTCACATTCATATAGCTCTCTCTACATTTCATGCTTAACAACCTAATTTCTTCAGTTGCCCAAGTTGTGATGCTTTTTCCCACCTCGTTATCTTCCACAGGTCTGGAATACACTGTCCTTTCTCCATCTTCACCTGGCCATATCTCTTTACCTTTTAGATCCCTGACTGTATTAGTCCGTTTTCACACCGCTATCAAGGTTCTACCTGAGACTGGGTAATTTATAAACAAAAGAGGTTCAACTGACTCACAGTTCTGCATGGCTGGGGAGACCTCAGGAGACTTACAATCATGGCGAAAGGCAAAGGGGAAGCAAGCTTCTTCACAAGGTGGCAGGAGAGAAGAATGCAAGGAAAACTGCCACTTTTAAAACCATCAGATCTTGTGAGAACTCTCTATCATGAGTACAGCATGGGGGAAACGGTCTCCATGATCCAATCACTTCCCACAGGGCCCTCCCCTGACATGTGGGGATTACAATTCAAGATGAGATTTGGGTGGGGACACAGAGCCAATCATATCACTGACACCACCACTGAAGCTGGGAAAAGGGCACATGGGGATTCATTGTACCATTCTCCATACTTTTGAGTATTTATGAAAATTCCATAGTTAGGTCTTTTAAAAACAACTATTTAATACAAGAAATGAAAGAAAAACAAGGTGGGTTATCCCAAATACACCAATCCCACCTGTCCATGAACCTGAACTGCAGCACATCCACTAACAAATACGTAGCATGGCCCAGGATCTCATGGATGTGTCCTCAGTAACCCCTGGCCTGTTTTATGTGTCATACAATTTCATATATTTCAGCGAGTCTGGTGGCATACTTTTTTTTTTTTTTTTTTTTTCATTAAAAACCTAT
>NW_016107721.1:510937-514282 GCF_001604975.1 Cebus imitator
TTTTTTGAGACAGAGTTTTGCTCTTGTTGCCCAGGCTGGAATGCAATGGTGTGATCTCAGGTCACCGCAACCTTCGCCTTCCAGGTTCAAGCGATTCTCCTGCCTCAGCCTCCTGAGTACCTGGGATATAGGCATGCACCACCATGCCAGGCTAATTTTGTATTTTTAGTAGAGACGGGGTTTCTCCATGTTGGTCAGGCTGGTCTTGAACTCCCGACATCAGGCGATCCACCTGCCTCGGCCTCCCAAAGTGCTAGGAATATAGACGTGAGCCACCGCGCCCAGCCACATGTTTAATATTGTAGATAATATTAAGCTATCACAATGGATAACTCCTGTTTTATATGTCATCATACAATTTCATATACTGAAATATACGAAATTCATTTTGCTTGATCTGAAGCTGAAAAAAGTATTAAACAAAGAGCCAGCATTATTTCCCCAGCTCCCACAGGTGTAAACAACGTGACATTATCATCAGTGTTCTGTGGGACCAATACATTTGGAAAATCTGCAAGAGCTGCTGTTTTTAAGCAGAAAACAGTATCAGGGAGAAAAGAGGGCAGAATTTAAGAAGAAAAAAAAAATGTGTTTTCTTGTTCCTTATCCCAAAATGAGTTTAAAGTAGAGAATCAAAGCACAAACAAGTTATCCAAAACTGCTGTGTAAGAGCCCCCTGACTTACATGAAGCAAGCATTACATGCAAGTCCGGGGGCAGCTACCCAGCCCACCTGTTCCACAGCTCCTCCCCTCTTTCCAATGACTGTGCCTCCTGCAGACTTGCACACCTCACACCTCTGCAGGCATTTCAGAGGCCTCCAAGGTGCTCTCCCTGGCAGGGCTCAACCACAAGAAACCTGGCCAAAGCTCTCCCCAGGGAGGATAGGAAGGGGTGGTGACCTGGAATGAAGGCCTGGGACTTCCCCAGACACAAGCGCTCATGGTAAAAAAAACCACAGTAGTAATAATTAGCTAACATTCTAAGTGCCTACTGTGTGCTGAGCACCATGATAGATATTTTATTCATATTTTCATTTAATCCTCACAACTCTTCTATGAGGCTGAGGAATTTCATGATAGAGAAAACTGAGCAAAAACAAAACAAAAACGCTTTGCTGAGAGGTTGGGGGAAAGATCTTGCACAAGGATTCATAGCTAAATAGACTTTGGACACAAATAAAAGTAGGTGAACACCAGAGCTCTTTATTATGCTATTAAGTTTTGGTAAGCTCAATTAGGAGGTGAAATGGCAGTACAAGACTGATAACCCCCTGAAAAGTATTATAGACATGTCACAAAGACAGGTTAGCTGAGAGCCCATCCCGCACACTGCAGGGAGACTGTCAACAGCAGGAACACAACATCAGCACCCCACCTCACAGAGGAACAGAGTTCTATCTACTCTCCTCTGAGGACCCAGACCTGGGAAAATGACTCTAACTAAGCCAGAATGCCAACTTATTAAGTTACAATGAGAACTATAACTTGGAGGAACACCAAAACACTCAGTGTCTAAGTTCAATTTGCCCTCTTCCCAATGGCAAAATTTACATGGGCAATCAAGTTTCCACCAGAAAATTGCTTGGTAAACACTAAAGTACAGCATTAAGATAGTTAGATGGCTCAAGTCATAAAAACCTGAAACAATGGTACTATAAATACCAATCATCCTAGGTTTTCTGGGATAATCTTCAGTACTCCTATCATGAGACCAAATGTTGTGAGCTAGTATTTCAAATACATGACCATCCCTGCCAAGACAGTGGCATCTCCTCCTTTTCATATTCAAGGCTCTATATAGATCATACCTTTCCGATAACATACTTACCTCAAAAACCACTCTAATCTGTGCAGTTTCCTTGTCTTATAATCAAACTGTGCTTTTGAGAAAACATGCTTATCTGGTTGGATTCAAGAAGCACACGTGTCCAACAGATTTGGAAAGCAGGTTCCTCTTGTCATATAGCACGCTGACATAGCAGACGAGGCCTGAGTGTCCTCATTAGTACTATGACCACTCTTTGACCTTTGATTTCAGATGCTAGCACTTCTTAATTTTTGTGCCCAACTCTACACATGAAACACTTTTGGAATAACTAGAGACATGACTTTCTTTATCTGGGAAAAGGAGGGCATTAAACCAGATTAGGGGCTGGGAGGGGAGGTTGTCAGAGGATGAGTTTCTCCTAAGCAGAGGTGGAAGGCAAGCTTCACTCAGCAGTTGGACTCTCACCTAGTTTATAGACTGAAATCCTGCATGGTGGTTACAACAGTGAACAATATGTTCATACACATAGACTCTGCCCCAAGGGAACCTACTGTTTTTTGAGAGACTGAATAGTAATACATACATATGTGTGTGTATATATGTATGTACATACATAGGTGTGTATATGTACATACGTGTGTGTACATACATATATGTAGTATGTACATGTCCACAGGCAGAGTCACCCAAAAATTCTATTTTCTGTTTCCTTAAGTATTAAAATGAAAGGAGAAGACTGCTGCCACTCAGCTGCCACATGCTGCTTCTATGAATCGTGGTCCTTCTCTGCCCATTACTCAGAAGACAGGCTGAATGACACAAAACCAGAAAGTTTTGAAGTTGAAAAATCAAACTGGATTTTATTAAAATATATATAAATAACACTAATTTTTCTTTATTTCATCAGCATTGGGAAGTTAAGTGAAAATTAACTAAAAAGTAGTAGTCCAAAGAGAAACAAAGGCTGAAAGGGAATCAAGAAAACCATATTCCATCACAGATCTGCCACTACCCAGTCTGGGAAAGGCATTTGGTGTCCTGGCCTCAACTGTCAAATGAGGTGGCTGAAATATATGTTGTCTAGAGTCAATTACAGCTCTACAATTCTGTTCTAATTCTACCATTAGGAGCCAATGCTAATGTTATGTATTGACACATAAGCAGATACTCATAATGAAAGGGGAATAAACATTGAACTCATCAGGATACTTTTAAGGAAGAGAAGAGAAATACAGAAGTTTGCGGCTTTAAAAAAAAATGCATTAATGTTACTGTTTTATTCACGCTAATTAGGATATATACACAAAAAAATGTGTATCATATATCACTTTCAAAAATTTCCATGTTCCATGAGAACTATGTAAACAATGCAAAATGTTTCTACTACATAACAAAAGAAGAAAATCAGCATTCCCATGTAGTATTAGGAAAATATTTGGATAATTTGAATTTATAATAAAACAAAGTGAAATATTACAAAGCAGTCTTTTCATGAAGTAGCCTTACATAGCCCAGAAGCAATACATTTCATACTTTCAAACACTTTGGTATAAGTGAAATCAATACAAGGCAAAAA
>NW_016107721.1:514312-520418 GCF_001604975.1 Cebus imitator
AAGAAGAAGAAGAGGAAGAAGGAAAAAACCTCTACTTTGATTTTCACATTATTGGAACTTCAGCAACAAGGCAATTGCATAGCTACCTTGGATGATAAAATGGAAAACCTCTCATCTGCTTGCCTCTCCTCCTGGGAATGGACGTGCTAGGAGAGCGCTTCACAGGACTTCAGGAAAATAAGGTGCATCTCAATTCCTTCCACAATCATGCTCTCAACAATAGCTTGAGGGCTTTATAAAACCTCAGAATCAGTTGGGATACAAGTGATCTTGATTATTTCCTCTTAACAAATATAATGACCTTGCATTAAGGCAGCTCAGAAGTACAATTCACATTTAAAGTAGAACATAAATCTCTTAAAAACCATATTACTATAGCTTCTGAACAGTTCATACTTGAATAAAAACATACTTCATCAATAAAAAGAAAAATCCAAGTTTAATAGCCCACTAACAATACTTTTTAAAAAACAAAAATAACTGGTTTACATGCTACAAATATTTCTTCATTGATATTACACATAACTTTGACAGCTATACGACTAAACTGATCTGGAATTTTTCATGGCATCATTTTTATAATTACGTTTTCTCACCTATACTGTCCAAATGTGGTACTGATTTTTTTCACTGTCTTAGTTCTGTGTACTGTCTTTTAAATGAATCCCTATATCCAAGAATTGTGGCTGAGCAACTGCCCATGAATCACTCTTCTGTCATCCATCACAGGAGCAAAATGGGAACGTCCTCTGAGGATTTTCTCAGCAATGGAAGTTACACTGGGACTTTCTGTGCAGATAAGAAAGTCTTGAGAAAAAAAAAGAAATCTCAGTGAACTTTACAAACTTACAGTCAAATATCATGCATCGTTGTATTTTCTGAAGTAAAAGAACGGACAATCCAGTGTTCAACGTTACTGACAAAAAGTGCAAATGCCTCCAAAGACAACAGCCCACGAACAAGTCCTCAGGCCTTTCAAAGGGACAAGAGTGCCCAGGGAACACTCAGTAAGATTAACCCGCATGATAATCTTCATAACAAAGCCAGTACAAAAAGTAAAAGACACAGTTTACAGTTGGTTATGGACAGGTGTCGTGGCTCCTGCCTGTAATCCCAGCATTTTGGAAAGCCAAGGCGGCTGGATCATCTGAGCTCAGAAGTTCCAGAACAGCCTGGGCAACTTGGGGAAACCCCATCTCTACCAAAAACTACAAAAAAATTAGCTGGGCATGGTGGCACACACCTGTGGTCCCAGCCTCTCCGGACGCTGAGCTGGAAGGATCACTTAAGCCTGGAAGGCAGAGACTGCTATGAGCCGAGACTGCAATCTGGGTAACAGAGAGTGAGACCCCTTCTCAAAAAAATTTAAAAATTTTTTTAAATTAGAGACAGAGTCTCAATTTTTTTGACACAGATATTGCAAATTAAAAGAGATCTCGGCTCACTGCAACTTCTGCCTCCTGAGTTCAAACGATTCTCCTGCCTCAGCCTCCTGAGTAGCTGGGATTACAGGCAGGTGCCATCACGCCCAGCTAATTTTTGTATTTTTAGTAGGGGCAGGGTTTCACCATGTTGGCCAGTCTGGTCTCAAATTCCTGACCTTGTGATCTGCCTGCCTTGGCCTCCCAAAGTGATGGGATTACAGGCATGAGCCACCGCACCTAGCTAAAATAAATTATTAATAAAAGATAAAGTTAGTTATCTGTCATGTTAATTGGAGGGTAGGTTTGTGGTTTGTTTATTTGGAGAGAGAGTCTCGCTCTGTCACCAGGCTGGAGTATAATGGCATGATCTCGGCTCACTGCAACTTCTACCTCCTGGGTTCAAGTGATTTCCCTGACTCAGCCTCCCGAGTAGCTGGGACTACAGGCATGCACCACCAAGCCCCGCTAATTTTTTTTTTTGTATTTTAGTAGAGACGGGGTTTCACCATGTTGACCAGGATGGTCTTGATCTCCTGACCTTGTGATCCACCCACCTCGGCCTCCCAGAGTGCTGGGATTACAGGTGTGAACTACCACACCTGGCCTTATTTTTTATTTAATTATTTATATTTGAGACAGGGTCTCACCCTATAGACCAGGTTGGAGTGCAGTGGTGTGATCACAGCTCACTGCAGCCTAAATCTCCCGAACTCCAGCAATCCTCCCACCTCATCCTCTCAAGTAGCTGGGACTACAGGTGCACACCATCACACCCCAATGGTTTTTGTGGGTTTTTTTTTTACTTTTAGTAGAGACGAGGTCTCACTATGTTACTCAGCTGGTCTCGAACTCCTGAGCTCAAGCGATCTGCCTGCCTCAGCCTCCAAAGTGCTAGGATTACAGGATGAGCCACCACCACACCCAGCCAAACTGTGGCTTTTCAAAGAATAATCCTAAAGAGGACTAAAAGGACATACACTGAAACAACTATTTAGCAAAACTGATCTATGTTTAAATGAACCATGTATAAAATGATTACACATTTTAAATGGATTATTTTATGATATTAGTATAGTATTAGAAACTTAAATTCTTGCCTAAATTTTACGGCCAAGTATAAGAAGAAATAAAACACTGACAGTGAACGAATCATATATGAAATAGAAGGTTCTTACTGAGTTTTTCATATAAGGTGATGGCAAAATCCTAGAATTACTATTGTTTTGGTTTTGTTTGTTTTGCTTTGTTTTGTTGGGGGAGAGAGTGTCAGGGGAACTTAAATTATTTTGAAATTCATTTGGGATTAACTGCAAAGACTATGGTATACCGAGAATTTGTACTGCCAGATATTAAAAAGTATAAAATTACAATTATTAAAACACCATATTTCACCAAATCTAAGATACCGACTGTAAGACATTTCACTGTTATATACCATAAAAAGATGCCCAGAAAGGGAATCCCAAAGGAGAGATCCTCACAGAAAGTGGGGCTACCAAACATTTACAGTCTCAATGAGGGATAAAAGCAAGTAATTACAAGCAGAAGGATGGCAAAGTGGCCTGCACACCTCTTCCCTGACAGTGGAAGGAGGGCACAAAAACTCCAGTATCTGAACCAATAACCCTACCCCTGCAAATTTTGGGGGCTGAATTCACACTACCAGCATAGTCCTAAAAAATCTCAAGCAGAGAAATTAACTTAAGCAGAGGCAGGTTGGTAGAGCCCTTCCCCCAGTGACCAGCAGAAAAAAATGTATGGCTTCTCATAAAGAACTCACCTTCTGTTAAGGCAAGAGCTGACTTAAATTTTTTTTATTTTAAGGTTTCACTATGTTGGCCAGGCTGGTCTCAAACTCTTGGGCTCAAGTAATCCTCCCACAGAGCTAGAATTACGGGTATGAGCCACTGCATCAGCCCCCACAGCTGATTTTAAGATGCATTACAAATTTAAAGATGTTAAAATGTGGAAAATATATGACTTGAAACCAATGAAGTATCATAGACAAATAAATCACTAGAAGAGACGAGAAAGCCTAGAAAACAAATATCGATTAAAATGTCAAACAACAGCAAAATATTTGGCATATGATAAAAACATTAAGCCAATGACAAAAGGGTACATTTTTCAATATATGGCACAGACAGAAACGATTATTATGTAAGAAAAAAGTTAAATTGCTCTCTACCTTACTCTTCTAAATTACAAAGTCAAATTTTAAAAAAAGGACTAAAAGAAAATAAATGTAAATATCTAAAAAATAATCATAAAAGACTGGGCTTTTTTTTTTTTTTTTTGAGACAGAGTCTCGCTCTGTCACATAGGCTGGAGTACAGTGGCGCGATCTTGGGTCACGGCAACTTCCGCCTCCCGGGTTCATGCAATTCTCCTACCTCAGCCTCCCGAGTAGCTGGGATTACAGGTACCCACCACCACATCCAGCTAATTTTTGTATTTTTGGTAGAGATGGGGTTTCATCGTGTTGGCCAGGTTGGTCTCAACCTCCTGACCTTAGGTGATCTGTCTGCCGCGGCCTCCCAAAGTACAGGGATTACAGTGTGAGCCATCGTGCCTGGCCAAGGGCTAGGTATTTTTAAAACATGCTCCCCTCAGTCCTGTTCCAAAAATATCCAAAGCATAAGCAAACATAAAATGCTAATTTCAAACTGGGAAAAAATACTTGTAATGACAAAGGTTAAGATCCTTAAATATCATAATTATAAATCCGTAAGAAAGAAAAGGCCCATACCCTATACCTCCAAGAAAATGCGTAAAGGTCAAGAACACTCAACTGACAAAAGAAGTATTATCGGCCAGTTAAGATACCAAAGAGCTCAACTTCACTAATAATAGAAATGTAAGTAAAAATGGTATTATAACAATTTCTGGGGGAGAGAGATCCAAGATGGCTGACTGCTAGCGGCTCAGGATTGTGGCTCCCGGTGGGGGTGGGGGGGACGGGAGGACGCCACACTTTCAGACGAGTTTTTGTTGCTCGGGGACCGGGGGATTCCCAGCGGAGGCGCCCCATGGGTCGCCAGGGCGACTCTTGTGGCTGGTGCAGCGGTTTTGCCAGCGCAGCGGTCCTTCATGCAGAGTGGGCAGGATTGGGTCCCCTTTTGGTCGACGTTTGGAGCTCCGGGAGAGCAGACTCGCCTATTGGGCTGAATGAAAAAGGGACTTGGGCCGGGCGTGGTGGCTCACACCTGTAATCCCAGCACTTTGGGAGGCCGAGGTGGGTGGATCACGAGGTCAAGAGATCGAGACCATCCTGGACAACATGGTGAAACCCCGTCTCTACTAACAATACAAAAAATTATCTGGGCATGGTGGCACGTTCCTGTAATCCCAGCAACTCAGGAAGCTGAGGCAGGAGAATTGCCTGAACCCAGGAGGCGTAGGTTGCACTGAGCTGAGATCGCGCCATTGCACTCCAGCCTGGGTAACAAGACCCAAAACTCAGTCTCAAAAAAAAGAAAAGAAAAGAAAAAGGAACTAATGAGGGAGGCTGGACGGGAGGTTCCGGGGGGAGAGGCACCACAAATCTTGGCACCACTGTTTTGGCCGGCGCAGTGGGTTGCTCAGATTCCGGCGCTGGGGGTCGGGTTAGGCGTCCCCTCAGGGACCTAATTTGGGGGTCGGCAACAACAGGTGGATGGATCTGCAGTGGTGGGAGGAGGCCAGCGTGGGAAGGTTGAGAATGCCCCTCCCTCTACAGAGGATCACTGTTCCTCATCAACAAGGGAACAAGGCCTGATGGAGAACAAGTGTGTTCCATTAACAGATTTAGGCTTCAAAAAGTGGATAATAAACTTTTGTGAGTTAAAAGAACATGTTCTAGCCCAATGTAAAGAAACTAATAACCTTGAAAAAAAGGTTTGACGAAGTCCTAACGCGAATAGACAATCTAGAGAGGAATATAAGTGAATTAATGGAACTGAAGAATACAATACGAGAACTCCGCCAAGTATGTGCAGGTTTTAACAGTCGAATTGATCAAGCAGAAGAAAGGATATCAGAGGTCGAAGACCAACTTAATGAAATGAAATGACAAGATTTAGAGAAAAAAGAGTAAAACGGAATGAGCAAAGTTTCCAAGAAATATGGGACTATGTGAAAAGACCTAATTTACGTTTTATAGGTGTACCTGAATGTCATGAAGAGAATGAATCCAAGCTGGAAAATATTCTTCAGGATATTATCCAGGAAAACTTTCCTAACCTAGTAAGGCAGGAAAATACTCAACTTCAGGTAATACAGAGAACACCACAAAGATGTTGTTCCTCAAGTAGAGGAACCCCAAGACACATAATCGTTAGATTCACCAGGGTTTAAATAAAGGAGAAAATTCTAAGGGCAGCTAGAGAGAAAGGTCAGGTTACCCAT
Source organism: Cebus imitator (assembly GCF_001604975.1). NCBI lineage: Eukaryota > Metazoa > Chordata > Mammalia > Primates > Cebidae > Cebus > Cebus imitator. The sequence goes on from NW_016107721.1 coordinate 520,123, forward strand.
AAAGGGAAGCCTATCAGACTCACAGCAGATCTCTCAGCTGAAACCCTACAAACTAGAAGAGTAGGGGTCAATATTCAATATCCTCAAAGAAAAGAATTTTCAACCCAGAATCTCATATCCAGCCAAATTAACCTTCGTAAATGAAGGAAAAATAAAATTTTTCACGAACAAGCAGGCACTCAGAGATTTCATCACCACCAGGCCTGCTTTACAAGAGCTTCTGAAAGAAGCACTATACACAGAAAGGAACAACCAGTATCAGTCATCCCAAAAACTTACCAAAAGGTAAAGAGTAT
>NW_016107721.1:521629-531497 GCF_001604975.1 Cebus imitator
GGGTTTCACCATGTTGGTCAGGCTGGTCTTGAACTCCCAACCTCAGGTGATCCACCCGCCTTGGCTTTCAAAGTGCTTGGATTACAGGCGTGAGCCACCAGGCCCAGCCAAAAAGCTTTTCAAAATCTGCAATATTCTCAGAAATAAGAACACTACTTCTAAGAATTTATCCAAAGCCAACAGAGACAGGCAAAAGTGTGTAAAACTACCTATCAGAGTTATATTACAATGGAGAAAATTTGGAAAATCACCTAACACCCAACAATAAGGTAAAATTAAGTATTTTAATAAGAGAACTACAAAATGAAATTAAATACAACTATTAAAATATCATGTATCATTGAAATACTCTTCATACTAACAAAAGATTAGAATAACTTAAATGCCCATCAGTAGGGACTGGTTAGACAAATTATGGTCTAACAGTCAATGGAATACATAAAAAGAATGAGGTCACTCTCATGTTCTGATACAGATTCTTCTCTCTGCCTGAAATGGTCTTCTACCTCCAGATATTCACCTGGCTCACTTGCTCAAATGTCAGTTTACTCATGAGGGGGTTCCCTTGTCATCTTATATACAATAACTTGCTCCTATCCCAAATGAATTCCTCTCCTCGTCCTGCTGCTCAATATTTACCATGTGGTGCATTTCAACTGTCCACGTGCTGTCTGACTCCCGTCGGAGAAAAATAGGTCCTTGAGGGCAGAGACTTTGGTCCACTGCTGTGAAACCCAACACCTAAAGCAATACTTAAGGTGCTCAACAGATATTGGACAGATGGATGAATGGATAGATATGGGACAATCTCAAAGACACAAAAGAAAGAATTGTGTGTCAATTTTCCTATCATTTGTGGTTTTTTTTTTTGAGACGGAGTCTCACTCTGACATCCAGGCTGGAGTGCAGTGGCACAATCTCCGCTCACCACAACCTCTACCTCCTGGGTTCAAGCGATTCTCCTACCTCACCCTCCTGAGTTGCTGGGATTACAGGCACCCACCACCATGCCCAGCTAGAAGAGACAGGGTTTCACCATGTTAGCCAGACTGGTCTTGACCTCCTGACCTCAGCTGATCCATACCCCTCTGCCTCCCAAAGTGCTGGAATTATAGGCATGAGCCACCGCCTCTTTTGTCTTTTAAAAAAGACAAAAAAGGCACAGCCTGTTTTGCACAGCCTCCATGCCTCTAGGCAGGGAGGTTGGGGATGAGTTATAGGAGATAATCTTTCACTTCTGGCCTTGCATTTCCCAACCGAGGCACCTGCTACCATGCCTGGCTGATATATATAGATACAGATAGATATAGATATAGATATAGATATAGATATAGATATAGATATACAGATATAGATATAGATTTTTTTGAGACAGAGTCTCGCTCTGTTACTAGGCTGGAGTACCGTGGCATAATCTTGGCTCACTGCAATCTCCACCTCCTGGGTTCAAGCAGTTCTCCTGCCTCAGCCTCCTGAGTAGCTGGGACTACAGGCCCCTGCCACAACGCCTGGCTGATGTATTTTTAGTAGAGATGGGATTTTACCATGTTGGCCAGGATGGTCTCAATCTCTTGACCTCGTGATCCACCCGCTTCAGCCTCCCGAAGTGCTGCGATTACACGTGTGAGCCACCAGGTCTGGCCTACGCTTTAGTTTTATTTTACTTTGTTACAAGTTTAATTTTGGAAATGGAGTCAGAAAAATTTCTTTAAGGAAGCCCTAATAAAAGTGGTTACCTCTCTAAAACGAGGTAGAAGATGAGGCTGAAGGAATCTTCATTTACCACTTACTATTAGAAAACCAATAATGGCAGGAACTTCTTTTGATTTCAGTAATGTAGGGCTCAACACTTTGTATCTGCTTCTTTAAAAGGCTTTAAAATTTCTAACTTTTAAAAAAAAAAAGCACATTACTTATTTTTAAAAGTGATGCATAACCTAGTGATGAAATATGGGCATCCGGTGTCTCAGGAGGACAGTTAGGAATACAGAGTATGGCTGACTGGCAGGTCAGCTGACCCATCACAGACTTAACCTCCTTCTCTTTTCCTTCCCTCTATAAAGACTGGGAATGCTCAAACACCACTTTTATAATCTTTCATACAGACTCAAGACATTGGATGTTAGATACAGGCCTAGTCAATAGCTATGAGTAAATTTTTGAACAAGCTTCTGCTTCCCTAATTAAGAGCAACAGATCTGAGCAGTACTACTCTATCCCCTCTTATTCGTGTTGTGAATATAGATATGGTATCTGCAACTATGAGGGCACCTTGTAACTATGAGGCAGCAAGAGTCAACATTCAGGAGGAAAGACGCGAGCATTCCAGGTGTCTGGTAGAGTCCTTCAACAGAGGAACCCTTCTTGTTATAGAAGAAAAATAAACCTCTATTTGTTTAATGTATTGTAAACTGTGTTCTGTGACCTGCAGCCAAAGGAATTCCTAACTGATATTCTTGGGAATCTATTTTAAAAAGAAACTAAAAGCCAGGTGCGGTGGCGCATGCCTGTAGTCCTAGCTACTCAGGAGGCTGAGGGTGGAGAATCCCTTGAGTTCAGGAGTTCTGCGCTGTAATGCGCTATACTGATCTAGTGTCCGCACTAAGTTTGGCATCAATATGGTGACCTCCCAGGAGTGGGGGACCACCAGGTTGCCTAAGGAGGGGTGAACCGGCCCAGGTCAGAAACGGAGCAGGTTAACACTCCCGTGCTGATCGGTAGTGGGATTGCGCCTGTGAATAGCCACTGCACTCCAGCCTGGGCAACACAGTAAGACCCTACCTCTTTAAAAAAAAAAAAAAAAAAAAAAAAAAAAAAAAAAAAAAAAAAAAAAAAAATAAAAAAAAAAAAAAGAAAGAAACTAAAAATAAAAGAACTCAAATTCTTTGTAAATTTAGAAAGATGACTGTAGGCCAGGCACGGTGGCTCACGCCTGTCATCCCAGCACTTTGGGAGGCCGAGGTGGGCAGATCATGAGGTCAGGGGATCAAGACCATCCTGGTTAACATGGTGAAACCCCGTCTCTACTAAAAGTACAAAAAATTAGCCGGGCGTGGTGGCAGGCGCCTGTAGTCCCAGCTAATCGGGAGGCTGAGGCAGGAGAACTGCTTGGACCTAGGAGGCAGAGGTTGCAGTGAGCCAAGATCGCGCCACTGCACTCCAGCCTAGGCCAGAGAGTGAGACTTCATCTCAAAAAAAAAAAAAAAAAAAAATGTGGGCTTTGGAGCCAAACAGATGGGGATGGGTGCAGTGGCTGTACCTGTAATCCCAACACTGCGGGAGGCTGAGGTGAGAGGATCACTTGAGCCCAGAAGTTTGAGGTTGTGGTGTGCTAGGATTGCAACCACTGCACTCTAGCCTGGGTGACAGAGTGAGACCCTATCTCATTTAAAAAAAGAAAGAAAGAAAGAAGACTGTAATAAGTCAGAAATATAAATTCAAACCAATTCTCTTCCTTAATGTCTCTATTGTGAATTTTTTAAAACAACAAAACAACAAAAACTCAGAGGAAACAGAAAAAAGCAAAATCAGTCAACATCAACTCCATACAACAGACTTGAGAACGCAAACATTCAGAATGTGTACAGTCAATAAGGATAAACTCACACAGTAAAACTGAAGTCTGATCAATGCTGGGGCTGTTCTGGACTAATGTTCATTGTTCGATAAATTTCTTTAAGTAATAACAGAGCAGTATCTTCAGATTCCCTATGAAAAGAAAAAGCACCCTTACTTAAGAAACAATTAGTAGAAATTAACTTCTATGCACAATGGTAGAAAATGGAGATTCTATTCTGTTCAACTCTAAGAAGGGCAAATGATAGCAATGTAATCTCAGTGTAATAAATAAAGCAGCGTAATCTCAAAGCTGTCCTTAAAAACTAAATGGTAAAAAGCTCATAGTTGGATCTTGGGAGCAAAAAGAAAAAAACTAAAAACGGATACTGATTAGCACCAAAATAGCTGTGTTGCAATTCTCCTTGGTGACAGGGACACAGGAAAGAATGGCATTTCAAAGTCCCTACCACTCCCACTGTGAAAGGCATTCCCATGAAAACAGTGTGCAAGAACCAAGGGTCTTTGGTCAAAAACAGATGACATACTGCCATCTGGTGGATAGCTAACGGGGAAAAATAATGATTCTGAATATATGAGTTCCAATGAATATTCACAGCACATTGTATCAGTAAAAGAATCTCACTAAAACTACAATTGCCGCATGTGGTAGCACCTAAAGCCCACTCGAATGTTACCAAATTTAAGAACACTTACCAATAGCATAAGTGACTCTGAAGAGCAAAAAGATATTCATTAAAACTCTCTATTGGTTTTTCTTGAAGAACGTAGTCAATTCGGCGGCCTCCATTTAACATTCCAACCTTCCCTAAGTAGTCCTCATCCTTGGAAAAATCTGGACTTTCAACAACCTTTTCTGCTAGAATTTAAACCATTTCAATATCAAAGTCAATCACTTAATCATTATCCTTTGACTTTAGCTGACTTTCTGGGCTCAATGAGAATACTGCTTGACACACGTAGCAACCTGAGGAGCTACCAGGCTCACTCCCCATTCCTCCAAAGAGCCAGGGGAAGAGAGGCTGGTTACCCAAAAGAGAGGAGAAAGAGCCAACAAGCTGAGAGGAGTTGTGAAGATAAGAAGTGAGAAAGCGTTGTAGAAAAAAAGGAAACAGGATTAGAATCTGAAAAAGTCAAGAACATCACAGCACAATGACCAAACATTGCATAACTCTGTAACATAGTTAAACAACAGTATTAGAAAGAAAACTTCTCAGAGTGAGTCTTTAAAATGCAAACACTAAAAAAATTGAGTGCTCATCTCGGAAATTCCACTCTGGCCTTAACAATCACAATAAAATTTTTAAACTGCAGAGGAAAAAGTTCAGTAACTATCAGGTAAAAACCCACTAAAAAAAGATGACATGGGTTTTGAAGTAATGCAACTGACAGTACAGTTTCCTTTAAAGAGCTTCTATAATTTAACAAAAATGTCTAGAAAGAAAATGCATCATTATATAACTTTTAAGTGTTATGTTCATATAAAACATTTGTATTAGCAAATGCCTCAAATGTCAAATTTACCTTCAACGACTTGCTTTTCTTCTTCTTCTTTGATCTGATTGGCCACCTTCTCCAATTCTTCTTGCAACTGAGTTGAAGAGGTATGAGCACGGGCAAACTCATTTAATGTCTGCCAAGCACTTTTGAGAGAGCTAATAAAACCCTGCTTCAAATCAGATCCCATACGAGAGAGACTTTCTTTCAATTCTAAAGAGATTAAGATGGCACAAGTTCATTAGTCACTGGGTAAACTTCTGCATCACAAAAACTACAAGTTAACACTCTTCTCAGACAAGATAAGACTGCTTCTTCCTCTCTTAAATGTCAAATATATGGAGTGCTCAGCCAAGAACTCTCAACATGTTAAAATGTCATGGAGAGTCTCATTCTGTTATTTCTTTTTTAATGACTAAACTTGATCCAGCCAAAATCTACAAATATCCTCTCTCCAAATAAAAAAAGTTCAAATACCATACAAATGTAAACACATTCTTACAGTTTAAAAAAAAAGTAAATTTAAACATGGGGGCCAGACACAGTAGCTCACACCAGTAATTCCAAAACTTTGGGAGGCCAAGATGGGAGAATCGTTTGAGGCCCAGAGTTCAAGACTAGCCTGGGCAACAGAGTGAGACCCTATCTCTATTGTTAAAAAAATAAAAATAAAAAGAGGCCTACAAGATTTAAAAATGCAAACAGGAAGTGGTTTTGAGAATTTAAGATTCTTTTTTTTGAGACAGAGTCTCACTCTGTTGCCCAGCCTGGAGTGCGGTAGCACAATCTTGGCTCACTGCCACCTTCGCCTCCCGGGTTCAGGTGGAGAATTTAAGATTCTGATAAAATCACCACTTAAACTCCAACTCAGAAATGAAGAAATCCCTGCTCCTTCACTTTTTCTACTCTTGTCTAATAATTACGTGTGAATTCAAGGTCTCTTGAGTTATCAAACACATGTCCTAGTTTAACTTCAAAAGAGTTAAATATTTCAAAAAAGCATGTTAGCAAAACAAACAAAAAACACACTTTCACATAAGAGTGCACGATCACTTTTCCTTCTCTTCTACCCCTCCCATCCCTTCTACCCAAACTTTCAAACGTAGGGTTAATATACACCATTAACAGGAAAAAGAGAAACCTAAATTCTACTTGGACTCACCAATCTATTATGCTTAATGAATTTTTTAATAGGAAAGTGTGTCTAGTTAGCAAGAAAATGACAATTCACTTAGACAACATCAAATTTATTTCTTGATGATCTGGTCATTACTTTAAATATTATTCTTCTGCCTAATTCCAAAACTTATAACCAAACTCTATCAAAATCTAATTATGAGGCAAACGCAGTGGCTCAAGCCTGTAATCCCAGCACTTTGGGAGGCTGAGGCGAGCGGAACACGAGGTCAAGAGATCTAGACCATCCTGGCCAACATCTCTACTAAAAATAGAAAAAAATTAGCTGGGCGTGGTGGCGTGCGCCTGTAGACCCAGCTACCCGGGAGGCAGAGGCAGGAGAACTGCTTGAACCCGGGAGGCGGAGTTTGCAGTGAGCCAAGATTGCACCACCGCACTCCAGCCTGGCGCCTGGCAAGAGAGCAAGACTCTGTCTCAAAAAAATTTAAAAAATCTAATTATGCATCTTATTGCCTTATTACCAACTTCCCCCTTTCTTAATTATCTCAACAATTAGAATACCATCAAAGAGAAAAAACTTATGTATAACTTTGTTACAGCTCTTCCAAATTCTTAGTTTAAAAGTTCTGAACATAGTAGGCACTTAAATAATACTAATGCTTCAGAGATAATTTAGTGTCAAAATTTTCATAATTCATTACAGATTATAAATGACAGGAAAAAAAGTTTTTATAGTATTTGCTTTTTACCTAAATGAAGTCTTTTTCTGCCTTTGTGATGTGGAATGAGAACAGCTTTTAGGTCCAAATCTGGAACAATCATAGGTTCTAATCTATATGCCACTGGATCAAGCTATAAATAGAAGAATTTACGAATAAATGAATAAAAGAGACTTATGAAGCTGTTTTGAGTTATATGCCTTTGCTGGGTAAGAAAATAGATACATGGCAAATCAGAGATTTTTATTTTTCTCCACGTCTTATTCAAATACTGACAATTATAAAAAGATTTTCTAGTTTGTGTGTAAGGTTACTTTGGAAGCAAGGCAACAGAAGTATTTCCTTGAACAAAGGCTTTTGGTAGAAAAGTTTATTGGAAAGTGTCAGACTATAACTCTTAGAACAGAGAGTTGCACTGAACAAAATCAAGATTTTGTAGAATTTATTAGGATAAAGAGGACAGGTTCTTCATCTTGTTCAAAAAAGAAAGTAAAACGTCAGCACAGAGGCTCACACCTGTAATCCCAGCAATTTGGGAGGCTGAGATGGAAGGATCACTTGAGGCCAGGAGTTTGATACCAGCCTGGTCAACAGGGCAAGATCCCATCTCTATAAAAAAGTAAAAAATTAAAAAAAAAAAAAAGAAAGAAAAAAATGTTTTAAAAAAGAAAGTAAAATCAGTTACTTACCGGATGATAAATATTGAAGAACCCTTTACAGGTAGGAAGGCTGTAATTCTCATCTATCCTGTCAATTCCTCGAATGGTAAGAAACATAGCAATTGGAGATCCCAAGGCAAAGAATATCTCTGGTTCAAAGTCTAATGAGTTGTAAGCAACAGAAACCTGGAAAGAATCAAATAACAATAAAAGATGATTGTTCCAACATCACATAGTAGAAAATTCTTCTGAATGTTCAAAAATTCTTGGAACTACACTTACTTAAAAACACCAAATATAGATGATGCCCCTCAGACAGCTGTTGCTAGCTTAAAAGTACTAAGAAAATTCTCTTTAAAATCTTTATAGGCTATTATATCCTCTAACTATACTTTTACTTATTGTCTAGCATAACATAATAGCATATAAGAATTACTGTATTTATATAGTTATAAATATGGTTAAAACTTTAGACTTCTAAGCTCAAACTGTCTGGGTCTGAATCATGGTTTCACTCCTTACTCACTGTGTGACCTTGGGCAAGTTTCTTAACCTCTCTCTCCTTCACCTCAGTTTCCTGATTTATAAATGGGGATTATAACAATGCCAAGCTCACATGTGATTGAAAAATAAATAACCTAATCCATATAAGGTGCTTAGCTCAGAACCTGGCTCGCTTAAGCACTCAGTGAGCATTACTTCTGATTATTATAACTATCATCCTCTCCAGTTAAGTTTATTTCCATCAGAAAAATGATTTGTCCTGAAAGAGCATATTTTGAGTAGCTTACATACAGCCTCTCTCAAGAGAAAGCACTGTCATCTGTATAGCACTCCACAGTTTGCAAAGCTCTTTCATTTGTTTCTCAGTAGCAGAAAATGTGTCTTTTTATGTTAGTATCTTAAGAGTGAAGAACAATGAATGGCATAATCCAAGTGTTTGACAGAGGTCCACAGACAGAGGGAAGTAAGGCAAAAACCATATGCCCATAGTGTGAAGCTCAAATACGTGACATAATTACCCAAGAACACAGAGCCAGCAAGTGGCAGAGTGCAGACTTAGATCCAGGACTTGTAATTCCAAATCCAATTATCTTTCTACTATACTAAGCTGCCCCTTCTAACTAAGTCACATTCCTTCACATTCCTAGGTTTGTCCTTATATTTACAAATGTGACAGTTTTGTTCCAGCAAACAAAAAGAGGAAAAAGAAAGCTAAAGAACAATTACAAACTGGAAGAAATATTTATAACATACATGACAAGGAGCTAATAACCTTAATCTGGAAACATTTCCTAAATGTCAGTAAAGAAAAAAAAACACAATAGAAAAACAGGTAAATTGGGCCAGGTGCAGTGGCTCACACCTATAATCCCAGCACTTTGCGAGGCCAAGGTGGGCAGATCACAAAGTCAAGAGATCGAAACCATCCTGACCAACATGGTGAAACCCTGCCTCTACTAAAAATACAACAATTAGCTGGGCGTGGTGGTGCGCGCCTGTAGTCCCAGCTTCTCAGGAGGCTGAGGTAGAAGAATCGCTTCAAGGTGGGAGTGGAGATTGCAGTGAGCTAAGTCCGCCCCACTGCACTCCAGCCTGGGTGACAGAGGGAGACTCCGTCGCAAAAAAAAAAAAATGCCAGGCACGGTGGCTCACGCCTATAATCCCAGCTCTTTGGGAGGCCAAGGCGGGCAGATCACGAGGTCAAGAGATTGAGGCCATCCAAGCCAACATGGTGAAACCCCATCTGTACTAAAAAAAACGAAAATTAGCTGGGTGCGTGCCTGTAGTCCCAGCTACCCGGGAGGCAGAGGCAGTAGAATCACTTGAACCTGGGAGGTGGAGGTTGCAATGAGCCGATATCGCACCACTGCACTCCAGCGTGGCGACAGAGAAAGACTCCATCTCAAAGAAAAAAAAAAGAATATATTCCTCTACAACTTCATTTTTAATACAAATCAAACATCCAATTTCATTTTGTACCTTCATGAACTCACTTATGGAAATGCATCTTTATATACCCAACTATAAATATCCTGACAGTATTTTTTTTTGTCAAATATCCATTGACAAAAAGGATTTTAATAATTCTGAAAGCCACTGTGATACAAGTATGTTAAAGCATATTATTAAACGCAGCATTGGTCAATTTTTATAAGACTTTTTCCCCAAGGGAAGAATTAAAAGTAGCAGAAAACACAGGCTGAGTGAATACAGCCAAGTTGCTCTCATAGAAACTGAAGTATATTCTGAACATAATTTTCTTTTTTTTTTTTTTTT
>NW_016107721.1:531578-533193 GCF_001604975.1 Cebus imitator
CACCACCATGCCCAGCTAATTTTTTGTATTTTTAGTAGAGACGGGGTTTCACCATGTTGACCAGGATGGTCTCGATCTCTTGACCTCGTGATCCACCCGCCTCGGCCTCCCAAAGTGCTGGGATTACAGGCTTGAGCCACCGCGCCCGGCCCTGAACATAATTTTCTAACTATGGCCACTTCTGTTGTTAGTGGCTATAAGAGACTAAAAAAGTATGAGTGTGGAGAAGCTGAAATAGAAACAATTTCAAAAGTCAGATAACATGTTCTTTATGCATTTAATCCTTTATTTTGAGAATTGTCAAAGAAGCAAAAAATTTTCACTAAGAGAGAATCAGTTTTCTCCACATCCCAAATAAATGTCAAATAAATATTTAAAGAACTTAAAGCCAACCCAAATGATAAAGATGTATGATTCCAACAGGAACTATGTAGCCCTAGTCCATACACAAACTTACCTGTCCGGCGCCAACTTCAAAAGACTCGTAATTAACACACACAGAAGAAACGTAAGCACCAACTGGAAGTTTCCTCTTTGACTCATTAGATTCTGCGGGGACAGAAGCCATGTCTTTAGTTTTCTGGGCACTTTCCTCTTGTCCTTTTGTAGAAGTGACCACCACTGCCTTCTTTTCTGACAATGCTTTTTTCTGTAAAATACCAAAATGTAATAACACAATCTTGAGGAAAGGTTCAGCTCCCAGCTATAATTATAAAACATGGTATCACAGTGTTAAGGGATGATTAGTAACTTCTTAGGAACAGTAATAGTATTAGGATTTTTTTTTAATGTACTTTTTATTCCCTGCAGCTTTTGCTTTAGCTAATTAAAAAAAAAGTCCAGGCCAGGCACAGTGGCTCACCCTGTAATCTCAGCACATTGGGAGGCCAAGGTGGCAGAATCGTTTGAGGACAGGAGTTCAAGACCAACGTTGGCAACACAGTGAGACCTCTATGTCTACAAAAAATAAAAAATTAGCCAGGCCTGGTGGTGTACACCTGTGGTCCCAGCTACTCAGGAGGCTGGGGTGGGAGGATCACTTGAGCCTAGAAGGTCAAGACTGCAGTGACCTGTGATCATGCCACTGCACTCCAGCCTGGGCAACAGAGAGAGACCTGTCTCAAAAAAAAATTTAAATTTAAAAAACTTTGTACAAGTCCTTTTCAGAGATGCATGCTAAATATTTGGGGAACAAATGTCACGATGTCTATAATTTAATATTCTTAAGAAAAACAAGAAGCAAAGAAAATATAGCAAAACAGCTACAACTAAGTATTGGCTCTCATTAGACAAATCTCAAAAATATTACTTTGAGTAAAAGAAACCAAGTATAAAAGAACATATAGGCCAGGCACGGTGGCTCATGCCTGTAATCCCAGCACTTTGGGAGGTCGAGGCAGGCAGATCACGAGGTCAAGAGATCAAGACTATCCTGGCCAACATGTGAAACCCCATCTCTACTAAAAAATACAAAAATGAGCTGGGCGTGGTGGCTGGCACCTGTAGTCCCAGCTACTCAAGAGGCTGAGGCAGGAGAATTGCTTGAATCCAGGAGGCAGAGATTGCAGTGAGGCAAGATTGTGCCACTGCACTCCAGCCTGGTGCCTGGAGACAA
>NW_016107721.1:533218-553670 GCF_001604975.1 Cebus imitator
AAAAAAAAAAAAAAAAAAAAGAACACATACTGTTCATTCTATTTATATGAACGAACAGGCAAACTATTCCATATTGAAGGAAATCAGAAGTGTGGTTTTGTGGTGGGAGGAGTTAACTACAAAGAAGCATGAGGGAGCTACCTGAGCTCCCTCATAAAATAGAAATGAACATAGAACATAGAAATGAACATAGAAATGTTCAATTTCTTGTTTTAGGCAGTGATTACACAAGTGCATACAATCGTGAAAACTTATCCTACTGCACACTTAAGATCTAAGCATTTCAGCACAGTGGCTCATGCCTGTAATCCCAGCACTTTAGAAGGCTGAGGTGGGTGGATCACTTGAGCTCAGGGGTTCAAGACCAGCCTGGGAAACATGGCAAATCCCCATCTCTATAAAAAATAGAAAAATTAGTCCAGCATGGTGGTACATGCCTGAAGTCCCAGCTACCTGGGAGGATTAGGTGGGAGGATTGCTTGAACCCAGGAGGTGGAGGTTGCAGTGAGCCATGTGGGCAACACTGAACTCCAGCCTGAGTAACAGAGTGAGACCCTGTCTCAAAAAATAATCATAGTAATTTTTTAAAAGATCTATGCGTTTCTATAAGTAAACAAAAACTTTGGGGCATCTACACAAAAGGTGTTATCTCAGCTGGGCACGGTGGCTCATACCTTAATCCCCGAACTTTGGGAGGCCAAGGCGGGCAGATCACCTGAGGTCAGGAGTTTGAGATCAGCCTGACCAACATGGCAAAACCCCGTCTCTACTAAAAATATTAAAAAATTACCTGAGCGTGGTGGCAGAGGCCTGTAATCCCAGCTACTTGGGAGACTGAAGCAAGAGAACTGCTTGAACCTGGGAGACAGAGGTTGCAGTGAGCTGAGATCCAGCACTGCACTTCAGCCTGAGCAACACAGCAGGACTCCTCTCAAAAAACAAAACAAAAAAAAAGTGTTACCTCTATAATGAGACAAAAGCCATTCACACTGGTTTTGTAATTTGCCCTGAATACAGCAGTAACAATAACATGGAAGATATTTAAACAGCTGGGTGGGAGAGGGACTTGTTTACTTCCCAATAGCACTGAGTTAGGTTTTGAATGACTAATTGTTAGCCTCTGTTTAAACAGCTATCAACAGTGCCTTACCAACACAGCTGACCAAAATGATCTTATCTATTATTTAATTCCAAACACCAGGAAATCAGGAAAGTAAGTCTAACTGGTTAATTGAAAAGGCAGCCTATAAAAAAGAAAAATCAAAAAATAAAAAGAAAAAAGAAAAATCTTAGCTAGCTTGTAACTGCTTCTATGATTAATATTTTAGAAGGTTTGATTATCTCTGCCCTTTGGACGCAACACAAAATTAAGCCTAAAATCCAAAATAGGAACATTTTCAGGGTTCTTCACTTTAAATCTGCTTTCTCACTCAGAAGTACCGCCCATTATATTCATAAAACATTCTAAATTGCTGAGAATTGTTTAAGGAGATCAGAAACTGTCCTGTTGCCAACAGTTGTTTTGTTTCCCTAAAATTATTTGCAATAATTTTTAAATTGTGAACCAACAGTGTTTAAAAGTGAACCAACACAGGCTGGGTATAGTGGCTCATACCTGTAATCCCAACACTCTAGGGGCCGAGGCAGGCAGATCACCTGAGGTCAGGAGTTCAAGACCAGCCTGACCAACATGGTGAAACCCAGTCTCTATTAAAAATACAAAAATTAGCTGGGCATGGTGCCAGGCACCTGTAATCCCAGCTACTCAGGAGGCTGAGGCAGGAGAATCGCTTGAACTTGAGGACAAAGGTTATAGTGAGCTGAGATCATGCCACTGCACTCCAGCCTGGGGGACAGAGCAATTGATACTGCCTCTCAAACAAAAAAAAAAAAGTGAACATATACATACTTGACTATCAATATTCCCAACACTAGAAACAATTCTTTTTCAAATGAAAATTACTAAGATGCTTTAAAAAGGAAAAAAAAAAAAAAAGAACACAGTCACAAATATTTGATCTCCTTATTTAAAATAATTGCTAATTTTGGTCCCATTATTTCAGTTATAGTAACTCAACAGGACACACCATATTATTTTTGTATTGATTTAGTAGCAACTTGTTATCTGTAAGAAATGTAAAGCAATCAATGGCAGCTTAGCTAAGAAAGTTTCATGGTTCATCCAAAGGCAACTGCTTTTTAATTTAAAAAATGAGATCACTCTATAGATTTTTGCTCATTTCATTTTATTTTTTATTCATTTTTAATTAAATAAAGAGACAGGGTCTTGCTATGTTGCCCAGGCTGGAGTGCAGTGGCTACTCACAGGCATGATCCCACTACTGATCAGCACAGGAGTTCTGACCTGCTCTGTTTCCGACCTGGGCTAGTTCACCCTTCCTTAGGCAACCTGGTGGTCCCTCGCTCCCAGGAGGTCACCATATTGATGCCGAGCTTAGTACGGACACCCGATCGGCATAGCGCACTACAGCCCCAAACTCCTGGACTCAAGAGATCCTCCAGTCTCAGCCTCCTGAGTAGATGGGACTACAGGCATGCGCCACCGTGCCTGGTGATTTTTGCTCATTTCAAAACATTCTTATAATGCCATAAATTATATATCCAAGCAACTGCAGCCCATAAACCAGTCTCCTTCTAGAAATTCTTCAAGAACTATAGAATCTTTTTCTACTTTTTCCCCTTTCATTACAGAATAAAGTAAGAACATGGTGTAGAGCCTGAACACAAAGCTTCTCGTTTCTTGTTTTTTTTACAGACTTTTGCTTCACTGATATAGACACGGAGACAAGCATTTTGATGTATGGAGCACCCAGCCTGACACACTTGTGTCCTAGTCTCGGTTTAACTACTGTGCTCATCAGAGACAGACACCTGGGGATCTACTCACAGGGTTGTTGTGAAACTCAGGTGAGATGAAAAGCTCTTTGTAAACTGGAATGACAGAATGATTCAACATACAAGAAAAATGACACCAAAGATACCTCTTCACTGCCAAAGCTAATAACCTTTCTCAGCACTTACCAAATACTGCTTGTCTACATCTAAAACGTCTTTTGAGTTGCTCCCTCCCTCTCCGCCTCCTACTTTATACCCTGTCATCATCTCTCCTTCAGTCCCTGTGCAATTACAGTTACTACTAGAAAAGATTCCAACTGCCTCCAGCTTCACCACTTTCCAACCTTACCTGTGCACTGTAACCAAGCAAGCTCTCCACAACCCAAAAGTTAAAATTAAAATTTAGACTAAATAGATGATTTGGTGCTAAATCATAACTTGTGATAGAATAAGCAGGTCAGCAGCTTGTAATGTTTGTTTAAAAACACCATGACTTTCATGGCCATAAGAACATGTTTAAGAACCACTCCCTTATAAGAGAAAACTCCAAGCCACCACACCTGCCATTTGGGCTTTTAGAACCCTCTACCCTTCCCAGTTTCCAGCTTTCCTCACGCTTCAGCTACAGGAAAACTACATGCCAGCTCCCAGAAGGCCATCTCCCCTAACCTTACCCCTCCTTCAAGCTCAAGCACCATCACCTTTGGGAAGACTTCTCTCACCAACCCCATGCTTGTCTCAACAAGCCAGAACAGGCACTTCTCACACACCACACTATAATGGGACTGGTATGTTGACATTTGAGCTCAACATGCTCCCCATAACTAGATAGCACACTCTTGGTTAATCTCCAGCTCCCAAGAATTGAACACAGTGCCTAACTCAAAAGAGATATTCAATCAAGTACTGAAAGACTCAATTCCTTAAGCTAACCATTAAAAAAAAAAAAAAAAATCAGTCCTATGAATTTATAGTCATTTTCCATATAAAGACATGATGTGGCTGGGCATGATGGCTCACACCTATAATCCCAACACTCCAGGCCTGAGGTCAGGAGATCGAGACCAACCTGGCCAACATGGTGAAACCCCGTCTCTACTAAAAAATACAAAAATTAGCCAGGCATGGCAGCAGGCACCTATAACCCCAGCTACTTGGGAGGCTAAGGCAGGAGAATCACTTGATCCCAGGAGATGATGTTGCAGTGAGCTGAGATCACGCCAATGCACTCCAGCCTGCGTGACCAGAGCAAGACTCCGTCTCAAAAAAAAGAAATGACATATGTTAAGAGTTGCAAATAGGTAGTAAAATAATAGAACCACAGAAATTCAAAAGATGGAAAGATCATCAAAGACCATGTTAACAACAATAAAAATAAAACAGCCACTCCAAGTGTCGCCTGATTTTTCTAATTAGAAAACCTCTGTAAAATTAATTTGATCAATAAATTAAAATTAATAAAACAAGTATATTTTTCCAGTTGTTCTAGTTTTAAATGCTTTTTAGTTGTTGCCTTGTTTTGTATTGTTAAAAATTTTTGCTGTTTTTTGTTTATTTAATAAGACTTTAGTGTATATGTTTTTCCTCTTCTCTTTAGATGATAAGGAACAAGAAGAAAGAAAGTGAGCTATTCCTTGGTGCTAAGCTTTGCATGCATTATTTCATGGAAGGTATTATTACTTCCATTTCAGAAATGAACAAAACAAAGGATCAGAAAAATTAAGAAAATCGCTCATGATCAGAAGGCTGAGGTGGGAGGATAGCTTAAGTCCAGGAGTTTGAGACCAGCAGTGAGAAACACAGCAAAATCCCGTCTCAAAATAAACAGATGAATAAAACCAAACAAAAATAGCTCATTAATACGCAGTTAGTGAGTGGTTGAATTGAGAATTTATTTGTCCAGAACTTAACCAGTTTTGCACCAGAAAATTCTCAAATATCCATTTTATAACTGAAAGTTCTTCATCCTAGAAACTTAGTCCCAGAAAAACTAGGATGCTCAGTTACCCTAACGTGAACTTAAACTCAACTCTGACTGGCTCCAAAGTCTGAGTTTCCATCAGCTCCATTACTGTGCCCTAAGTAGGGAGCAAACTAGCTTACCTAACCATAGTAGTATTAAAATTTTCTATAATATAAACGAGCTGGTCACACCATGAGTTTTAGTTTTTCTCGAGGTCAGAGGTGAACTTTACCAGTTTGGCTGCTTTATGTTCTACAAAGTTAGCTATCTTCTTTCTGGGTCCAAGGGGTATCCCCATTTCCTTCAGGTCATCAACTGTACACATAAGCTTTAAAAGGAAACAAATAAGCACATTAATCAATCTAGTGACAGAAGAACCAAAATTAGAATATGAAAATTATAAAGAAACCACATCAACTAAAGCAATCTAAGAGCCAGTCAACTTTTTAAAAGTTAATTATTTTATATTTAAATCATGTATTAGTTTAGGCTATAAAGCCTTAGGCCTCCACACCTAAATCATTCTATTAACAGAAAATACATGTTGCACAAAATTCCAAAGCTATAGTCAAGCATATGACGAAATATCTTCCTTCCACTGCTGCCCCAAGCATACAATTCTCCCCTTAGCAGCAACTGCTAGAAATTTGCTCTTTGAAGAGATGTCTTATGTATGCATAGCACCTACATGTTTTTCTGTGTGTGTGTAGTCTGCTATGCACATAGTACTGAACTTTGCTCTCATCATGTAATGTATCTTAGAGATGGGTATCTCTGACACCACCTCATTCATTCAACAGCTGTAGGGTACTCTATTATGTGGATGCACCATAAATGATTTCACTAGCACCTACTCCTCAACATGCTTTGTTATATTGCAAACACTACCATGAGTATCCTTGTAGATATTCTTGTGTGAATATTTCTCTATAGGAAATATTCCTGGAAATGAAACTGATAAAGCACAGGGTAATTTTTATATTCTTAGAGATACTGCCAAACTGCCTTCCATAGAGGCTGTACCAATTTACAGTCTGACTAACAATATATAACAATGCCTACTTCCCTTTATTCTGGCCACGTATTATCAAACTTCCTATTTTTGCCAACTAGTAAGTTAAAAAAACTCATTGTACTTTTAATTTCCATTTCTCTTATGAGTTTTCATAGGTAAGAAGTCATTTGTTATTTCCTTTTCTGTAAATCATGTTTACATTCTTTGCCTATTTACCTATCACAATGATGTGATGATCTTTCTGTACCTGATTTGTAGAAGCTTTGAATATTATGAAGTAAGCCCTCTGTCTATAATGTGTGTTGCAAATCTATCATTGGCCTTTAGATGTTGTAATTGGTATCTACTGTTATACAATTTTTATCTTTGATGGCTTCTGGATTTTTCTTCATACTCAGAAAAGCCTTTCAGAATACAAAAAAATATTCTGTGTTTTTCAATTTTTTTTAAACATTTCAGTCTTTGTCTACTCTGGAATGTATTTTGATACAAAAGTGTTTATTCTTAATTTTCAATCTATACACAAGAAAAACAATTTCAAACAAAATGAATCAAACTATCATCAGTACCAGGGATTCCATATCAATCTTTTCCTTTTCAAAAGTGCTAAAATATTCAGAGAGGCTAAGTGCTTCCAGAGTTTCTTGCAAAGTTAGGACTTCTTCATTTTCAACATCAAGGTCACACGACTCATCCAAAGTCAGCTTTGGCTCTTCAGATATCTTTTAAAAAAAGTATGCAAAACATTACAAATTCAGAAAAACTCCCATATAATGTCTCCTAATCTGTGAAAAATCAATCAATTTTGCTCTATCTACAAATCATAATTTCAGGTATAGTACTTTGCCATTCAAAGTTTGAATATTCTGGCCGGGTGCAGTGGCTCACACCTGTAATCCCAGCACTTTGGGAGGCTGAGGCAGGTGGGTCAAGAGGTCAGGAGATCAAGACCATCCTGGCCAACACGGTGAAATCCTGTCTCTACTAAAAATACAAAAAATTAGCCGGGCATGGTGGCACACACCTGTAGTCCCTGCTACTCAGGAGGCTGAGGCAGGAGAATCACTTGAACCCGGGAGGCGGAGGTTGCAGTGAGCCAAGATCACACCACTGCACTCCAGCCTGGGCAACAGAGCAAGATTTTGTCTCAGAAAAAAAAAAAGTTTGAATATTCTGAAAAGTATACAAATTTAATAAATCACTTACGTCCCCATTTCCTATTATTTACATTTTTTAAAATCACAAACTTCCACATTTAAATTTATAATCCATAAAGAAGAAAAGTGAGAAACTCAAACAATGAGCTATATGATTCCAATCCATTTCTAAACCTCAGTGTACTCTGATCCACCCTCAGTGTCCAGTTTCAGGGCTGGACACAGTAGCTATTTTATTTGTGCCAATAACTGTACTCTGAATTTGGGGATTCTCTGAAGAGTTACTGATCCTAGCACTTTGGGAGGCCAAGTCAGGAGGATCACCTGAGGCCAGGAAGGAGCTCAAGACTAGCCCAAGCAACCAGGCGAGGCCTTGTTCAAACGATCAAACAAAAAGCTTCAGGAAACGGTTCAGACTTTTGAAAACTGTTCAGCTCCACAGACTCTAAATTGAAATGTTAATTGGCCATGTGCAGACATACCTGCTTTTCCTGAAAATGTAGCTGCTTCACAATTCCATTAGCAACAGCAAGAGGGCCAGGGCACTTTGATAAATTCAAATCTTTTTGATTAGACAGGATGTCAAACAATATTAAAGAACCTAAGAAAAAAACATTTTGGCTTATAATATAGTAGGTGCTTTTATAACACTAAATACATTCTTTTTTCAAAGTCTATAGTTAAAAGTTATACAAATGTTACATGTTGTAAGACCTGATAATTAATAATTTTATTATATCAAACAGCAGAATAAATTAAAATACATAACATTCCTAGGTAATACTACAAGTGAATATAGAAAAGGCAGAATCTAAACTCAAAGCTTTCATTTCCACCCTTTCTGAAACTTAAAATCTGTAATTCTTAATTTTGCACTAACAATATCACCTACACTGAAAGCAGTAATGACTCAATAAAAATTGTATTTAAAAGGTGAATATTTGACAGTTTTACCTAAACTGTGACCAGCAACAGAGACACCTCCTTTGAAGTCTGGGTTCCGGCTCATAAACAGTGCATGCAGACGGTTTACCTCCATTCCTACTTTTTCCACAATTGTCTGACAGTAGGTGGGGCTATTATAAAATAAAATATCTAGCAAAGTTTCATTGGTAAAGTGACGAAATCGACCAATACTTGGTAAAGTGATTTTCTTAATATTCCTGTTTAAAAAGAAAAATATAGCACATTCAGTCAGCACCTATCTTAAATTTACAGATTTTTTAAAGTTTAGATTTTTGACTCCTGAAAATACACTAAGAAAGCCCCACACACTTGTTTCTGTAGACAGTCATTATAAATAAATCAAGATAGGCCAGATGTGGTGGCTCACCCCTGTAATCCCAGCATTTTGGGAAGCCAAGGTAAGCAGATCACTTGAGGTCAGGAGTTCCAGACCAATCTGGCCAACATGGCAAAATCTGTCTTTACTAAAAATACAAAAATTAGCTGGGCATGGTGGTGTACACCTGTTATCTCTGCTACTGAGGAGTTCAGGCAGGAGAACTACTTGAACACGA
The DNA here is from genome assembly GCF_001604975.1 of Cebus imitator. NCBI lineage: Eukaryota > Metazoa > Chordata > Mammalia > Primates > Cebidae > Cebus > Cebus imitator. Next base: position 541,730 of record NW_016107721.1, read on the forward strand.
AAGGCAGAGGTTGCAGCAAGCCAAGACTGCACCACTGCACTCCAGTCTGGGCAACAGAGCAAGACTCTGTCTCAAAAAAAAATTTTTTAATCAAAAATTAGCTACGCATCATGGTGTGCACCTGTAGTCCCAGCTATTTGGGAGGCCAAGGCATCAGAATTGCTTAAACTCGGGAGGCGGAGGTTGCAGTGAGCTGATATTGTGCCACGGCACTCCAACCTGGGTGACAGGTGCCAGACTCCACCTCGAAAAAAATTAAAAACATAAATAAATAAATAAATAAATAAAGATAAAGCAAAAAAAACTATTTGTGCTGCCATATGTGGTGGCTCATGCCTGTAATCCTAGCACTTTGAGAGGCTAAGGCAGGAAGATCGCTTAAGCCCAGGAGATCGAGACTAGCCTGAGCAACATAATGAGACCCCATCTCTACAAAAAATTTAAAAATTAGCCAGGCACAGTGGCTTGTACCTGTAGTCCCAGCTACTTGGGAGGCTGAGGTGGAAGGATCACTTAAGCTCAGGAGGCCAAGGCTATAGTGAGCCATGATCATGCCATTGCACTCCAGAGGCTAGTGACAGTGAGATGCTGTCTCAAAAATTACTCAGTTTTTTTTTTTTTAAGTTATTTGTACCTATAACTTTACTATGAATTTTAGGATTCTCTGAAGAGTTAGTTGCTATATAAGTCACATGCAAATATTTTAATTTTATTTTTAAAGAGGGAAGGTTACTCTTCCATTTTTCTTCCAGTTAACTGGAAATCTGGACACCTGACAAAACTTGTGGGTCAAAAGGACTAAAGAGAATACCAAACAAAAAACACCAGTGCTACTTGGAATAAAAAATCTTTCCCGTTTTGAGAATGACCAAAATGAAGCTCATGACTACACACAGAGAAAGAAAACACCCTTATAATAGGGCCTAACAGAGACACAATGCTATTTGTAGAATCACTTTTATTAAATAAACTACGTACCCTGAAACATTACGGCATTCACTAAAATCTAGACATGTTATTAACCCTCTGTGCCAGCATAAATATTACCTGTATCTATGAGTCTCAGTTGAGAGCATTCAAAATTGAGCAGAGTATTTTTAATTGTCACAGTACCTGAGGAGCACTGCTAGTACTGAGTGACCTTTACACTAAGGAAGTTAAGTGGTCTGCAATGCAACAGCGCTGCACCGAAAAGGATTGTCCCAACAAGAGCATCTCCGCTGAGAAACAATATTCTGAAAGTGGGCCTCAACCAGGAGTGATTTTACCCTCCAGGGGACATCTGGTAATTTCTGGAGACATTTTTGGTTGGGTGGAAAGCCATCCCACCCAAGGGGACATCTGGCAATTTCTGGAGACATTTTTGGTTGGGTGGAAAGCCATCCCACCCAAGGGGACATCTGGCAATTTCTGGAGACATTTTTGGTTGGGTGGAAAGCCATCCCACCCAAGGGGACATCTGGCAATTTCTGGAGACATTTTTGGTTGGGTGGAAAAGCCATCAGGCATCCTACTATATACAGGACCACACCCTGTCTAAACCACTACAGATTAAAATTGTACTTTAAAACAAGCTAAAATGTCTTAGAGTCTCTTAAATATTTACAATAGGAAAGCACACATACACAGAGAAAAGTAGTGTGTAAACTTTACAACCAATATTTAATCATACGTCAGAAGTATATAATTTTAAAAAATATATTGATTAAAGCTACAATAAACTATTTCATATTATGGTTTAAATTTTGAATTTAAATTTGACTAATTTGAAAAACAAGTTATCAAAATCCACAAACCTGTCAACACCTGTGGCATGCCCACCCAAAGAACTATGCCAGTGAACTGGAAGGAACTCCACTCTGCTTATTTTCCCGTCATCTAAAGATTTCTTGAAATGTGTCTGCAGCAATTTGAGGGAAACCACCCTAAAATCATCCACTTCAAAAAAATAAAAATCAGAAAAAATAAATTGATTAAATTGTCCTAGTTTGATAGCTAGTCATCAGTTACTTATGCCAATATTTTTAATAACATAAAAATGTTTTTAAAAAAATGAGGATAACAGAATTAGAACAATTTAAAAAAAAGAATAAGCAACCTTTGCTTTGGTAAGCTCTTTTGAACTTTCCATTATTTCAGAGGAATCAATGCTTGGGATGCCATCAGTTTAACCAGCACTGCTGGGAGGCAGCATGACACCTTCGGGAAAGGCTCTGGAATCACACTGCAGGCTCCAGGCTCCAGGCCCTACTGACTGTCATAAGCGAGAGTTCCACTTACCCCCACTCCGACCTCCTCACCCGCCACTCCCACTGCCCCAGGCTTCAGTTCCTTATTAGTCACAGTAGTGGCAATAACAGTGACAGCATCTATATATACCCCAAAAGTTTATTTGTGAGGGTCGAATGATAAGACACCCAAGATTTTTGGCATATACCAAATATTCAATAAATACAAACTATTATTATATGGACATAAAAATAAAACTTCAAAAATTTAAGTCAACCAGGCAGATTCATGGTTCCATTAAATAACTTCTCACAACTCAGTCACTATAAGTCCATTGAATGCAGAGGTGCTCCTAACTGCTGGAGGTGCTCAGGCAGAGGCTGACAGCAAGGCTAAATTACTTCAAAGATCCCTTCTAATTCCTCAGGGTCTGGGATTTTATGAGTCACATACGTCACAAGAGCAAATCAAGTACAATTTAGTATTTCCCACTGACTATTTAAATCTCCTCTTACAGCCCCCTCAGCAAGTAGCGCACAGCTGGGAACCATCTTAAAAATGAATACTCCAAAGCTCTTCTATTAGTTCTCAGATCATCCCATAAAATACAATATGCCCAACACTTACCACATTCAATAATGCTCCTAAAGCGTAAGTCACACACAGGTCCAATGCCATGCACCACGAACACCAAATGGTCAATTTGAGGCATTTCCCCTAACAAAAAAAATTTTTAACACACATAAAGATGGGAATGTTTGGATTTTCCTGATGGCAATATTCTAGATACCCCTTTTGTCATCACAAACTTGCCAAAGAAATTCATTACCTTTCCAAGAGAATAAACCTTATTATCCCCACCAAATTAGAAGAACAATTTGTCCCTCTTGGCAAATAAAAGTGCACTAGAACAAGAGGTGGAGGCGGCAGGCTCTCCCTGTTCCCAGAGGCTAATAGCACATGATGAGCAGCATGTTTTCATCTACGGAGGCTCCATAACGTTGTGTTCCTTCAGAACTCCCCAGGACACTAAGCCCCACATGGAGATTACTCAGATTTCATAATGTGGGTGTATATTTATTTTATTGAAACATTTTTACATATACTTCGATAAACGTGAAGTGTATGTAAACATAAAATCCATTCTTGTAGTAAAGAAGCCAAAGCACGAGGTGGCTCATGCTGCAATCCCAGCACTCTGGGAGGCCAAGGCAGATGGATCATGAGGTCAGGTGTTCGAGACCGGCATGACCAACATGGTGAAACCCCGTCTCTACTAAAAACACAAAAATTAGAAGGCGTGGTGCCACATGCCTGTAATCCCAGCTACTCAGAAGGCTGAGGCAGGAGAATTGCTTGAACCCAGGAGGCGGAGGTCACAGTGAGCCCAGAGCGTGCCATTGCACTCCATCCTGTGCTACAGAGCGAGACTCCATCACAAAATAAAATAAAATAAGTAGAAGCCAAAGCACATACGCTAGAGCAGGCAATGGCAAACAATGGCCCACAGGCCAAATCCTACCCATTATCTGTTTTTATAAATAAAGTTTTTGACAAAGGTGAAACCATTCAAGGAAAAACATAAAAGTAAAATAAATAAAGTTTTATGGGCTAGGTGCGGAGGCTCACACCTGTAATTCTAGCACTTTGGGAGGCCAAGGCACATGGCTCACTTGAGGTCAGGAGTTCAAAACCAGCCTGGCCAACATGGCAAAACCCCGTCTCAACGAAAAATACAAAAATCAGCCAGGCATGGTGGTGGGCGCCTATAATCCCAGTTACTTGGGAGGCTGAGACATGAGAATCGCTTGAACCTGGAAGGTGGAGGTTGCAGTGAGCCCAGGTCACACCACTGCACTCCAGCCTGGGTAACAGAGACAACCGTTCAAAAAAAAAAAAAAAAAGTTTTATGGAATATGCCCATTTGTTTACAGTCTACAGCTGCTTTCATACAACAATAGCAAAGCTGAGTACTTATGATAGAGTCCACATGGCCTGCAAAGCCTAAAACATCTGCTATCTGGCCCTTTACAGAAAAAGTCTACAATCCCTGTGCCAGAGTAATACAAACCAGTAAGGTATAAAAACACAAGCCGAAAGGTGTTTCCAAAGCTTAGTTCCAACCAGCAAAGTGCTTCTCCACAACAAAACATATTTTAGAATCTATACTATGTGATTTGCTATTTTAACAGAATTCCAAATTTAAAGATAAAGATATCTACATGTCCTCACTCATATGTAGGAGCTAAAGAAGTTTATCTCATGGAGGTAAAGGCAGATGGCTACCAGAGCCTGGGAAGGATCATGGGTAAGTGAAGATAAAAAGAGGTGGGTTAATCGGTACAAACATACAGGTATGTCAAAGGAATAACTTCTACTGTTCGATAACACAGTAAGGTAACAACAGTTAACAATCATGTATTGTATATTTCAAAATACCCAGGAGAGGAAGGGTGTGGTGGCTCGTGCCTGTAATCCCAGCACTTTGGGAGGCTGAGGCAGGTGGATCACTTGAAGCCGGGAGTTGAAACCAGCCAGGCCAACAGGGTGAAACCACAATCGCTACTAAAAATATAAAAATTAGCCGGGCATGGTGGCACATGCCTGTAATCCCAGCTACTCAGGAGGCTGAGGCAGGAGAATCACATGAACCTGGGAGGTAGAGGTTGCAGTGAGCCGAGATCATGCCACTGTACTCCAGCCGGGGCAACAGAGTGAGACCCTGTCTCAAAAAAAAAGGAAAAAGAAAAAGAAAAATACCGAGGAGAAAAGATTTGAAATGTTCCCAACACAAAGAAATGATGAATATTTGAGGTGATGGACATACTACTTACTTTGATTTCACCATGACACATTGTAGGCATGTATCAAAATATCAGGTGTACCCCATTAATGTGTATAATTATTATGCATCAATAAAGAAAGATACAAAAGTAACAAAATCAAAAAGAAAGATATGGCTCATGCTTGTAATTTCTGCACTCTGGAAGGCTGAGGCAGGCAAATAGCTTGAGCTCAGAAGTTCGAGAAAAGCCCAAACAACATGGCAAAACTTCATCTCTACAAAAAATAGAAAAATTAGCTGGGTGTGGTAGTGTACACCTTCCATCCCAGCTACTTAGGAGGCTGAGGTGGGAGGGGATCAGTTGAGCCCAGGAGGTTGAGGCTGCAGTGAGCCGTGTTTATTCACAACACAGCACTCCAGCCTAAATGACAGAGTGAGACCCTGTCTCAAAAAAAAAAAAAAAAAAAAAAAAAAAAAAATGGTATGTGCCAAACTTAGCTGATTTCTGCATGCTATAGCTGCTGTGGCAGGGAATTCTAATAACTGTGTTTTTCTTCATCATTCTAAAGAATGATGCTAAAATGGAGAGGACTAAAACAGACCTCAGTTCTAAACAAACTATACACACCGTCAGGAATTTCATCAAGGTTATCGTCAATTCCACGCTTTACAACCCTGGGCCTTGTGTGTCCATCTTGCGTGGTCCCCCATTCATCTGGCACTGAGGAGGGCTGGAACTGAACAATAACCTTCAAGATGCAACAGGATTATGACAAAGCTCATTAACAAATTCTTTTCCACTACAGCTTATGTAGTTTAATACATAATAAGCTATACCTCAGAGTATGGATAGTTTATAAATTATTAGTACTGTTCCCCCAGAAGATTAATTTGAGTGGTTAATGAACGCTAGCAAGACTCTTTTGAGTCTCCGAGTCTTGCTAATGTTCATTAACCACCAAAATTAAACAAATCGATACCTTTCCAATGCTAATGTTGAAAATTACACAATTAAATCAGAAGTATTATACTTCGACTTAAAAGCTAATAACATAGGCCAGGTATGGTGGCTCATGCCTGTAATCCCAGCACTTTGGGAGGCTGAATGGGGAGGATCACTTGAGGCCAGGAGTTTAAGACAAGCCTGGGCAATATGGTATGAACCTGTCCCTACAAAAATTTAAAAATTAGCCAGACGTGGTGGTGCATGCCTATGGTCCCAGCTACTCAGGAAGCTGAGGCAGGAGGATCACTTGAGCCCAGGCAGTAAAGGCTGCAATGAGCTATGTTTGTGCCACTGCACTCCTTTGGCAACGGAGCAAAATCCTGTCTCAAAGAAATAAAATAAAAAATAAAAATAAATAAAGCTAACATAAAACTCCAGGTTTATACACAGGAAATCAAGGACAGGCCCAGTGCAGTGGCTCATGCCTGAAATCCCAACACTCTCAGAGGCCAAGGTGGGAAGACTGCTTGAGCTCAGAAGTTCCAGAGCAGCCTGGGCAACAAAGTTAGAGACCCTGTCTCTACAAAAAATAATAAAATAAAAGCAAAAAAGAAATCAAGGACAAGTAATCTGCAATTGGGGAGTCTTTGTCTTACAAAAACATGTAAAGTGCCGGGCATGGTGGCTCATGCCTGTTAATCCCCACATTTTGGGAGGCCAAGGCAAGAGGATCACCTGAGGTCAGGAGTTTGAAACCAGCCTGACCAACATGCAGAAATCCCATCTCTACTAAAAATACAAAATTAGCCAGGTGTGGTGGTGCATGCCTGTAATCCTAGCTACCTGGGAGGCTGAGGCAGAAGAATCACTTGAACCCAGGAGGCAGAGATTGTGGTGAGCCAAGATGGTGCCACTGCACTCCGGCCTGGGTAAAAAAAACTCTGTCTTAAAAAAAAAAAAAAGCACATAAAGCAAAATCCTTTAAATAGTAAGATTCCCAATTAAAATACAATTTCAATTTCAATGATAAAAACTGAATGACAAAACCCCACCACATTTCAGGAAATCCATTCTGTTAACAACTGTATTAAATTCAGCCCTGTACCATACAGGAAATTTTCTTTAAAAAAAAAAAGAATATATACTTGATGTAGTATGCAAAATATCTGTCAAAAAAAAAAAAGGGTTAGCCAGGCACATTAGCTCACACAAGTAATCTCAGCACCTTGGGAGGCCGAGGCAGGAGGATGGCTTGAGCCCGAGTTCAAGGCCAGCCTGGGCAAGATAGCAAGACCCAATGTCTCTGCAAAAAAAATCACAAAAAGTGGCAAGGCAAGGTGGGACACATATATAGTCCTAGCTTCTCAGGAGGCTGAGGCAGGAGGATCCCTTGAGCCCAGGGTTCAAAGATAGAGCGAGTTGTGATTGGCCATTGCACTGCAGCCTGAGTAAGAGAGTGAGACATTGTCTCTTAAAAAAACAGACAAACAAAAAGATTAAGAGTGGTTACTACGGAAAGGATAAACGAGAAAGGCAGAGAAAGGAGGCTTTTATTTTTCATTTAATATCCTTTGAAACTGTTTACATTTTGTTGGCATATGAATGTTTTTATTTTTATTTATTTCAATATCAATAAGGACTACAGAAGTAGTTGGATTATGTTATTTTTGTTTTTTATACTCTTCTTAAAAATAAATGAATAAATAAAAAACCTATGTTCTCAGAAACTACTGTGTGCTAAGCCACATGCTAGATGCTTCTGCATAAATTACCTTACTTCATCTAAAATATGACCCTAGGAGATCATTACTGCAGGTGAGGAACTTGGAGATCAGAGAAATTAAAACTGGTAAATGAAAGAATCAGAACACCAGCAATCAACCCTTTTTAAAAAACAAGATAAATTAATAGATAACACAAATAAAAAGGACACATTTTTACTTGAAAGGTAGAGCAAACCACTTCAAAGGCAGATACGCATACTACAGTCCACAGGAAAAATCTGGCCCATCATCTGTTTTTATAAATAAAGTTTCATTGAATATATCACACCCATTGGTTTACACATTATAAACTGACTGCTTTCACACCACAATGCCAGCCAGAGCAGGTAGCTACAAGAGGGACCACATAACTTGCAAAGTCTTAAATATTTTTTCTCTAGCCCCTTATCTAGAAAAAGCTTGCCAACTTTTGATCAAGTCGAAAAATTTAGCAACTTCTACAGTGCACACTAAACTTCAGTTATGTTGCCATAAACAGAAACTTAATAAGAAATACATTTTTATTTATTTTATTTATTTATTTAGACAGGGTCTTCCTCTGTCATGCAGGCTAGAGAGAGTGTGATCACAGCTTACTACAATCTCAAACTCTTGGGCTCAAGTGTTCCTCCCATCTCAGTCTCCCAAGTAGCTAGAACTAGTGCACACCACTATGCCTCACCTAATTTTTTTTAATTTTTGTAGAGATAGAGAGTCTCTTTTGGCCCAGGCTGGTCTCAAACTCCTAGCCTCAAGCAATCTTCGCACTTTGGCTTCCCAAAGTGCTGGGATTACAGGTGTGAGCCACCACATCCAGCCTGAGAAAAAATGACTTCTTTTGAGATGGGGTCTTGCTCTGTCACCCATGCTGGAGTGCAGTGGGGTGCAATCAACTCACTGCAGCCTCAACCTCCTGTGCTCAAGTGATCCTCCCACCTCTGCCTCTCGAGTAGCTGGAACTGCAGGCATGTGCCACTATGCCCAGCTAATTTTTCTACTTTTTATAGAGACAGGGTTCTGCTGTCCCCCTGGCTCAAGCATTCCACCGTCTCAGCCGCTCACAGGCGTGTACCTCACCCTAAGAAAAATTTATATTTTTGTTTCTATGATCAATGTGAATCATAGAAACAAATAATATTTGTATTATCCACTATAATAATAAACTGTTTTAAAAGCAATGCACTTGTTATAAAAACATTCCCACTGTAGACATTACTAAAAAGGAACAATTTATCAAACATATATAGCAAAATAACTATTAAAATGAACTTAATACCTTAATATTTTAAACAGCATCATTACCTTTGGATTGTGCATAACAATTGTCTCTCCACTTGGAAACTCTAATCTTCGGTGCCACTGATTAGTGGTTACAGCTTTTTTATATTCAGCCTATAATGGGAGAGACAATGCATATTCCAATATGACAAATTTATACTACATTGAGAGAAAGTATGGAGGAAAATAACAACTATAATGGTGATAAAAATAACAGTAATAGCAGTTCTCATTTACTGATTGGTTAAAATACTTTTTATCACCTTACTCATATCATTAATTACTCTCGATCACTCCTAAATAATATGATCCCCATTATATAATGAAGAAAACCAAGTTTTAGGCAGTCAGTTCGTTTCCTAGGGTTGCATTAACAAAGTACCACAAACAGGGTGACAGAAAAAACATGTATGAGCCAGGCACAGTGACTGACACCTGTAATCCTAGCACTTTGGGAGGCCGAGGTGGGTGGATCACCTGAGGTCAGGAGTTCAAGACCAGCCTGGCCATCATGGTGAAACCCCATGTCTTTCAAAAAAAAAAAAAGAAAGAAAGAAAAAACATGTATCAAAGAACTAAAACAGATTTACAAGAAAAAAACAAACAAGCCCATTCAAAAGTAGGCAAAGCATATGAACAGATACTTTACAAAAGAAGGCATGCATGAGGCCAACAAACATACGAAAAAATGCTCATCATCACTGGTCATTAGAGAAATGCAAATTAAAGCCACACTGAGATACCATCTCACGTCAGTTAGAATGGCGATCATTAAAAAATCTGGAGACAACAGATGCTGGAGAGGATGTGGAGAAATAGGAACACTTTTACACTGCTGGTGGGAGTGTAAATTAGTTCAACCATTGTGGAAGACAGTGTGGCAACTCCCCAAGAACCTAGAAATAGAAATTCCATTTGACCCAGCAATCTCATTACTGGGTATATATCCAAAGGATTATAAATTGTTCCACTATAAGGACACATGCACAAGAATGTTCATTGCAACACAGTTTACAATAGCAAAGACCTGGAACCAACCCAAATGCCCATCGATGATAGAGTGGACAGGGAAAATGTGGCACTTATACACCATGGAGTACTATGCAGTCATCAAAAACGATGGGTTCGTGTCCTTTGTAGGGACATGGATGAACCTGGAAACCATCATTCTCAGCAAACTGACACAAGAACAGAAAATCAAACAGTGCATGTTCTCACTCATAGGTGGGGGCTGAACAATGAGAACACATGGACACAGGGAGGGGAGCATCACACACTGGGGTCTGTAGGGGGGAAATAGGGGAGGGACAGCAGGGGATGGGGAGTTGGGGAGAGATAGCATGGGGAGAAATGCCAGATATAGGTGATAGGGAGGAAGGCAGCACCTCACACTGCCATGTGTGTACCTATGCAACAATCTTGCATGTTCTTCACATGTACCCCAAAACCTAAAATGCAATTTAAAAAAAAAAATTTTTTAACCGAAAAAAAGAAAAAACATGTATCATCCCATGGTTCTGGAGGCTCTAAGTAGAAAATTAGGTGCCAGGAAGGCCACAGTTCCTCTGAAAACTATAAGGAAATCCTCGTTCCCTCTTCCTAGCTCCTGGTGGTTGCTGGCAATCATTGGTTTTCCTCAGCTTGCAGTGTAACTCCAACCTCTGCCTTCCTCACCACATGGTATTCTTTCTGTGCGTGTGTCTTCACATGGAAAGTTACATTGGCTTAGGGGCCTACCCTGTTCTAGTAAAACCTCATCTTAACTAACTACATTTGCAATGACACTATTTCCAAATAAGGTCACATTCTGAGATCCTGGGGATTAGTAATTCAACATATTTGGGGGATGGGGGGAGACAATTCAACCCGTAATAGACATTTTAAGTACTGTACACAGTTGCATAAGATGACACAACTAGGGAATAGCAATGGGAGAACTGTAGTTTGTTACCACCCAGGACTGACTTTTCCTTTTTTCATGTGGGCTGTAGTAGTATCACTCAGGACTTTCTAACTCCAAATCTTCACTGTCCAACCATCTTCTTACTGATAGATGGTCTTTCCTTGGTTTCTGCAGGGGACTGGTTCCAAGACCCCTCAAAGATACCAAAATCCCTGGTGTTCAAGTCCTTTACATAAAATAGAATTGTTTTTGCATAAAACCTACATACATCCTCCCATATACTTTAAATCTTCTCTAGATTACTTATAATGTCTAATAAAATGTAAATGTTATGTAAATAGTTGTTAATGCTGTAATTTTTACTTTCATTTTTATTTTCTTGAGACAGAGTCTTGCTCTGTTGCCCAGGCTGATGTACGGTGATGCAATCTCTGCTCACTGCAACCTCCACCTCCCGGGTTCAGGCAATTCTCCTGCCTCAGCCTCCTGAGTAGCTGGCACTACAGGTGTGTGCCACCACATCTGGCTAATTTTTGTATTTTTAGTAGAGACAAGGTTTCACCACAGTGACCAGGCTGGTGTCAAACTCCTGACCTCAGATGATTCACCCACCTCAGCCTCCCAAAGTGCTAGGATTACAGGTGTGAGCTACCATGCCTAGCCTGTGTTATTTTTATTGTTGTTGTTTTCTAAATATTTTCAGAGTATTTGATTGAATCTGCAGATGTGGAAGTTGTGAATACCAAGGACCAATCGTACTATTCTAGGTTCTATAAAGCACAAGTCTGAAGGCCTCTTGGGGAGATTCAACACAAAGCAAGGGGAAGCCTCTGACATACCCACAAGTCCTTTTTCTTATTCATGTATTTTTTTCATTGACAAGTACAAATTGTTACAAAGTCTTTTTTTAAAACTAGAAACAATGAGTATTTGATAATCATGTGAAAAGAGAAGTATTTCCTTTTGGTCTTGGACAACCATTCAGTAACAATTCCTCTTCATTGGTCTTCTGTGCCTTTTTTTTTTTTTTTTTTTTT
>NW_016107721.1:554400-560042 GCF_001604975.1 Cebus imitator
AAAAAAAAAAAAATTATTTCACTTCTTCATATTCCCTTTCAATCCACAGCTTTACAGTAAGTATTATCTGGTAAAGATTCCACATTTCATTGTCAAAACGGTCTTGATTATCCTTAACAATTTGATCTTCCACATAAAATTTAGAAGCAACTTACAAATTCCACCAAAAAAACCTTGATGTGAATTTCGATTGGGATTACCTGAAATTTATCAGATAATTTGGGAAGAAGTGATATCTTTTATGATAGTGCTTATATGAACATGATATTTAGCTTCATTTCTTTTTTTTTTTTTTGAGACAAGGTCTTGGTCTGTCGCCCAGGCTGAAGTGCTGTGGTGCAATCACAGCTGACTGCAGCTCAACATCCCAGGCTCAAGCAATCCTCCTGCCTCAGCCTCCTGAGTAGCCGAGACCATAGGCATGGGCTACCACACCCAGCTAACTTGTGTGTGTATATTTTTTGTAAAGACAGGGTTTTGCATTGTGGTCCAGGCTGGTCTGGAACTCCTGAAGCAACCCCCCACCTTGGCCTCCCGGAATGCTGGGATTATAGGCAGGAGCCACCATGCCCAGCCTAGCTCCATTTCTTGAGGTCACCTTTTACATTCTTCAATTCTGTTTTGTAGTTTATCTCCATAAAGCTCACAGGTACTTTTCTTGGACTTTTTTCCTACAAAGTCTGAAGTTTTATAATTGTATAGTATCTCTGTTATAAATACATAGTATCTTCTTTTCAATTATAATTTTTAACTGGTTATTTCTATGGTACAGGAATGTTACTAATTTACCTATGCTGATTTTATATACATGGACTTGCAAAAAACTCTTGTATTAGTGCTAAGGGTATTGCTAGAGTTCTCCTGATTTTCCATGTAATCAATCATGTCTCATCAAATTAAAGGCGTTCTCTGTCTTCAACCCTTCCATTGGAGACAGAGAACACTGAGTGCTCTGACAGGATAGGATCACCAACAGGATGCTGAGCAATACCTATCAACTTGTTCCCTTTCCATTACTGGCTTTCTTACTTCCTAACCTCTCTGCCTCTTCCCTGATCTGGTCTGAGTTTCCTGAAAGAAGCTGAACAAAAGCTAAGGTCTCCCTAGGTAGCCATGTGTTGTTGCAATGGTTGGTATGTGGATAGCTATCCCACCTCAAAGCCTATGTCACCCACATAAAATTAAACACAGTAAAGATAAGGTGCAGACTTTCAGACACTGCTTGGACTTGAAAATATATACTTCAGCTTCAAAACAGTAAAACTAAGCATTTAATCTGGGGACATGATAGCTTCCTAGGGGCCTACCAAAGGCACCAAAAATTATAATATATCTTTATTTATTTATGTCTAAGTAGCTACAGATATCAGCATTCCTTTACACATTCTTCTTTCTACACACACACACACACACACACACACACACACACACACACACAGAGAGAGATATCCACATATATAAATATATACTTTTTTTTTTTTTCTGAAGGAGGGTCTCACTCCCGTTGCCCAGGCTGGAGTGCAGTGGCAGGATCTCAGTTCACTGCCGCCTCAACTTCCCTGGCTCAGGTGATCCTCCCTCCTCAGCCTCCTGAATAGCTGGGACTGCTGCCGTGTGCCACCATGCCCAGCTAGTTTTTGTATTTTTAGTAGAGACATGATTTCACCATGTTGGCTAGGCTGGTCTCAAAACTTCTGGCCTCAAGTGATCTGCCCACCTTGGCCTCCCCCAAGTGCTGGGATTATAGACACGAGCCACCACGCCCAGCCAGATGTTAACTAAAATGTTCTATATATCATTTCCCATCTATGCAACTGAATTCACTTAACTTATTTCAAGTACCTAACATTCAACTCTTAAGTAGAATTATCACAAGCATTTAACACAATTATATAAAACGACATTAACCACCTAATTTCTTGAAGAAATTATTTAAGATGGTCAATAACGCTCATGACACTTACTATTTTCACAAATCAGAGGCTGACTTCAAGCCTTTTGCTGAATATTAATTTGAAAATGTCCATATGCTTGGCATCTTCTATCAACAACAAATCCCAGCAGCCTAGGTTCTACTGAAGGCTTGACACAAGCACCTTATTAGATCTGTGATGTACCTGCGTAAATTATATCCTATCTTTAGACACAGATGTCATGATTAGCACCTCATGAGCGATGGCATCACTTAAAATGTAATCTTCTCTGTGCACAGCATCAAGACAAGCTGTCTTGTAAATAAAGTCAGCTCCACTGTAAGTGATGTTACTCACCAATGTATATAGGACCTACATTTCTTAAAGAAACTCATACAGAAATAAAGCACTCGTACCTCTAGTTTTTCACTGAACTCCTCAGTATAGGGAATAAATCGACTATCTGTGTCCCCCTTGTAAAACCAAGTACAGCGTCTCACTTCGGCGGGCTCCTCTTCCCAGTACACAGCCTTTCTTATTCGGTCATAGAGGTAAACATCGTAGCGCCCTCCATCCGTACCAAGAACCACGCTCTCCGGATCTGGCTGAACTAGGGAACAAAATTAACACTTTTCCTGACTGATACAAGGCATATTTTAAAATAATAAATAATCCGCTGGGCACAGTGACTCATGCCTGTAGTCCCAACACTCTGAGCGGCTGAGACAGGTGGATCATTTGAGGTCAAGAGTTCTAGACCAGCCTGGCCAACATGATGAAACCCCCATCTCTACTAAAAATACCAAAATTAGCTAGGCATGTTGGCTCATGCCTGTAATCCCCGCTACTTAGGAGGCTGAGGCAGGAGAATCATTTGAATCCAGGAGGCAGAGATTGCAGTGAGCCCAGATTGTGCCACTGCGCTCTAGCCTGGGCAACAGAGTAAGACTCTTGTCTCAAAAAAATAAAAATAAAATAAAAAATAATGAATATGGTGACTACTCAATCTTTAAAGACAAAAAACTAAGCTCATTTTTATTTAAAAATAGAAGTTTATGATTAATTTGTGCTGCTCAAAATTATGACTCTTCTTAAGCAGAAAAGAAACAGCCAGCAGCGCAAACTTTAAAAGCATAATTCAAATAACTGGTGGATTTGTTTCTAAATCAGAGCAATATTATCTACATAAAGCAATGCTCCATGGAATATGTTTCTAAAGGCCATTAATAGGTTGATTTTTTAAGTCCATGATCAAATATTACCAGGATAAACAAATAAACATATTTCTACACTGCAGGACTTCTCAGAGCCTTAATGCACTCCTGTGCACCATTTCTCTCAAGACCTAGATATAGAGAGCAGCACTTCCAAAACTCATCTGATCATGGAACCCTTTCTTCACAGAGCATCTCCAGGATTGGGAGTTCCATAGAAAACCCTTTATAAATGCCGCCATAACTACAAATGAAAGGGAAACAGAAAAATTGAAACCTGAATTACACGAACTAATCAACTTCTCTGATTCAAAATACCTTTAAACTATGAAGTAAATTACTAAAACATTTCTTTAAATATCTTACCCAGATAACTCAGGACTTACATTAATATCATCATCTTAAGGTACGGAGTTTGGGGTCTACAAAAATTAAGGAATTTGACATTCACAGAAAATAGACCATGGATAAATACTCATTCCTTATCTTCCTAAAATCAGATATGAATGATGTATGACCACTGCTTACCTGAATTATAGATTTCTTCAAGATTCAAAGAGTCAAACACACTAAAAGGCATCCACAGTTGTTTGGATTCTACCACCTTGCAGTAAAACCAGTGGGGCTGAACAGGCTCATATGGGTTTTGAAGTAGAAAAGGAGATGGCACTTGAACAGAGGGAGTCCCAGGTCTACCAAGTACCTGCTGCTGTATTGGTGACTGCACTGAAGGAGGAACCTGGAGGAGACAGCAAAGTGAAGACTGTCATGCTTGTCCAAAAGAACTCTGAATATGCTTCACACCCAAACTGATGTTAGTAGTAATAATCCTACTTATATTTTTGGACAATTATTTAGTGCAATAACTAGACCCCAAAGCAATTTTAAAAAGAATTATTAAACCTAACGAAACCCCAAATCAAGGATAAATGCTCAAGGTGAAGGATACCTATACCTCATTTACCCTGATGTGATGATTACACATTGCATGCCTGTATCAAAATACCTCATGTAACCCATAAACATATACACCTATTATGTACCTACACAAATTAAAAATTTAGAAAAAAATCAATTACAAAGTGAACTAGACTTTCTCACAGAACACCTTTACAGAAGTCAATCCAGCAATACATCTCCCATGATTTAGTTAACCTTTAAAATGTGCCTATTCCTTGACCTAGTCATTCCCTTTCTAAGAATGTGTCCAAAAGATATAATTATAAAAACAAATAGGCCAGGCACGGTGGCTCATGCCTGTAATCCTAGCACTCTGGGAGCCTAAGGTGGGTGGATCATTTACCCCATAATCCCAAGTGATCATTTAGCCCATAATCCCAGAACTTTGGGAGGTCAGGAGTTCCAGATCAGCCTGGCCAAATGGTGAAACCCTGTCTCCACTAAAAATACAAAAATTAGCAAAGCATGGTGGCACATGCCTGTAATCCCAGCTATTTAGGAGGCTGAGGCAGGAGAATTGCTTGAACCCAAGAAAGGGAGGTTGCAGTAAGCTGAGATCATTCCACTGCACTCCAGCCTGGGTGACAGAGTGAGACTCCTTCTCAAAAAATAAAATAAAAGTAAAAATAAAAATTTACCCACAAGGATGTACACCAAAAGTTTATTTAAAATAGGAAATCACTGGAAACAAATGAAATGTCTAACAGAAACCTGATCAAGTAATATTTCACTCAAATGCTAGATCCTCTAGAACCATTAAAAATGTGTTATATCCCGGCTGGGCATAGCGGCTCATGCCTGTAATCCTAGCACTTTGGGAGGCTGAGGTGGGTGGATCACCTGAGGTCAGGAGTTCAAGACCAGCCTGGCCATCGTAGTGAAACCTCATCTTTAAATAATAATAATAATAAAGAAAAAAAAATGTGTTATATCCTTCCTGCAGGAGATAGCTAAATAATAATAATAATAATAAACAAAAATAAAAGTTTTAGAGGATAGACACGATGGTTCACACCTATAATCCCAGAACTTTGGGTGGCCAAGAAAAGAGGATCATTTGCCAGGACTTCGAGGCCAACATGAGCAACACAGCAATATCCTGTTTCTATTAAACCAAAAAAAAAAAAATTTTTAAATCACCCAGACACGGTGGGGCACACGTGTAGGCCCAGCTACTCCAGAGGCCAAGATGGGAGGATCACTTGCACTCAGTAGTTCAAGGTTGCAGTGGGATGTAATCACACCACTGCACTCCAGCCTAGGTGACAGAGCGAGATTCCATTTCAAAAATAGTAGTAGAAGTAGAAATAATAATAATAATTCTGAATGTTTTAGAAAAATATCTTAATAACACTTAAGGTATGTTCACAAAAAAAAAAAATAGATAATAGAAACCAAAGGTACTATATGATGTTTGCCAAAAAAAGGCATATAACAAAATGAAAACAGCGGTCATCCGCCGGGCGCGGTGGCTCACGCCTGTAATCCCAGCACTTTGGGAGGCCGAGGCGGGTGGATCACAAGGTCAAGAGATCGAGACCATCCTGGTCAACAT
>NW_016107721.1:560232-564321 GCF_001604975.1 Cebus imitator
TCCGTCTCAAAAAAAAAAAAAAAAGAAAAGAAAAGAAAACAGTGGTTATCTATGGACATTTTTTATTAAATTGGGTATTCTGCATTTTTCAAATTTTCTACAATAAAAATGATTTTAAAATCAAAATATACTTATGTTTAAATTTTTTAATTAAAAACCATTTTTGGCCAGGTGTGGTGGCTCACAGCTGTAATCCCCCAACTCAAAAAATTATATCATTTAGCCCATAATCCCAGAACTTTGGGAGGTCAAGGTAGGAGGACTGCTTGAGCCTAGGAGTTTGTGACCAGCCTGGGCAACATAGTGAGACCTCATTTCTACAAAACATAAAAAAAAAAAAAAATTAGCCAAGCATGGCAGCACGTGCCTGTGGTCCCAGATACTGGTGAGGCTGAGGTAGGGGATCACTTGAACCTGAGAAGTCGAGGCTACAGTGAGCCATTATCATGCCACTGCACTCTAGCCTGAGTGACAGAGCAAGACCTGGCTTCAAAAAAAAACAAAAACAACAACAAATATATATAAAATACACACACACACAATTTACATATATATGTTTATATATTTTTATATATATATTTATATATATATAATCATTTTGAAGTATTACATCAACACTAAATTTCCTGAGATCTACAGCTGCACAGTGGTTATGTAGAAGAATGTTCTTATGCTTAGTAAATGCACACCAAGAATTTAGGAATAAAGAATCATAATGTATTTTACTGACCTTCAATATTTCCCCAAAATTGCATATACAGAGAGAGAGAAAGAAATGAAGTGGGGAAGGGAGGAAAACGGGAGGGGCAGGAGGGGCAGGAGGAGGAGGAGGAGGAGGAGGAGGAGGAGGAAGGGGCAGGAGAGAGGGATGGAGAAGGGAGGAGGCCTCATATATACCAGGGTGTGTACTTGCACAAATTAAAAAACAAATGGATAAAACATTAATGATAAGTAAACCTGGATAAAGGATATTACAGTGCTCTTTGTACTATTTTTATTGTTGCAACTTTTCTTCAAGTTTGAAATGAACATATTTTAAATTCTTACCTAAAACTCTTTTCAAAAATTTAATCAACAAACTACAATTAGTTTGTTATTGTTAGCAAAATACTAACTATATGACATGCCATGAATCTAGTTACTTTTCAGAATGCCAAAATCCAGCTGTCAAAAATTCGTGTACTGGTATGATTTAAATGAAATGATAAAACAGGGTCCATTCTCTATCTCTAACAGAAAAGTTAGTTACATTCTGATCACAATAGTGCTATTCCACCACACTAAATACGCTCTTAATTCTTTTTAATCATTTTTCTCTTTAATTCTTTTTGTTGAACAATGAGTTGAGAAAACTGTAAAAGGGAATTTCATAAAATTTACCCAATGCATATGTTATTCCATCAACTCCCCCTGAGATAAGAGTTTGACTGACCTAGATCGAAACTCCATAAATATAAATAAAATTACTGAAGTAATCCATGTTAGTCCCTGTAAATTGAGTATTCTGATTGACTAGTATAATTGAAAGATGAAAAACTAGCAGTCTTCAACTGCTTCAACTCTCACATGTCTCCAGACAACACTTATTATTTTTATCTTACTCTAAAATCTGGAAATACTCATTAAAATTAATTACTACTTCAATAAACAGGTAATATACATCAAAATACGAGCCATCCAATGAGCTATCTTTAAGACAATGTTTACTTCATGTAGCTTACAAAGAATATCCTCTGAAACTAATTTGTCATCATATTGATTATAGATGTGAAATGTTTTTTAACACATAGGTTCAGGTGAGAGAGAAGAAACAGTGAGTAAGTAGGACACAAAAACACATCTCCATACCGGTGGTAAAGATCCTGGGGGCATCTGGTACATCTGAACAGGGGGTCCAGAAGGTGGAGGATGAGCAGGAGGGCCTGGTGTTTGGCACTGCTGCAGCTGAGGTGGTGCAATGTAAGGATTAGCTCTGCTGCTGCCAGGGGTATGGCGATATGGATTATATCCTGGTTGGGGGATTCCTTGGGGTGGGCTCCCAAAATTTGAAGGAGGGAGACTACTTGGCTGAGAAGGCAGATAAGTATTTGTTCCCAACAGTGAGGAGGGTGGAGCACCAGGTTGAGCCTTCGAAATGGGTGGTGAAAATGCATTTGAGATATCTTGGGATCCAGCTGTAAAAGGGAGAGTAGTCGGGGGCTTGGGGAATGCTGATTGTCCAACTGAGGTTGCTGCAGTTGTTAACGGTGACTGTCCAATATTCCCAAAAGGATCACTGCTGCTTGATACCTGAGAAAAATAACTAAATGTCTGTGGGGTAGACGTGTGAATAGAAGTCTGACCAAGGAAGCTGTCCTCCTCACCAACATCTGTGGAATCCTCTGAAACAGAACAGGAGAGCAAGTGGTTTAAAAGGTAGTCTATCATTCTGCAGATACAACTCCAGAAGGAAGAGCTAGCAATTATACCTCCTTATTTGTTCTTCAAACTTATATATTTCTGCATTACAGACAAAAAAAAAAAAAAAAAAAACCTGTTTTTTCTTTCTTTGAAAACTTGCTTACAAACAAAAAACTAGAAAACATGAATAAAGAAACACAAAAAGAGGAAAAAATTATAATTCACTCATAAGCCCACCTCCCAGAGACAATCACACTGTTAACATTTTGCTACATACCCTTCCATACTTTTTAAATAAATACAAACTGTTATTTGTTATTTTGTAAATATATATTTGTATATGGGAGGAGTTTTTAAAAACAGAAACAAAATCTATACTATTTTTACTTT
Organism: Cebus imitator; assembly: GCF_001604975.1. Classification (NCBI taxonomy): domain Eukaryota; kingdom Metazoa; phylum Chordata; class Mammalia; order Primates; family Cebidae; genus Cebus; species Cebus imitator. Next base: position 563,023 of record NW_016107721.1, read on the forward strand.
TTTTTTTTTTGAGACAGTGTCTTACTCTGTCACCCAGGCTGGAGTGTAGTGGTGCAATCTCGGCTCACTGCAACCTCCGCCTCCCAGGTTCAAGCAATGCTCATGCCTCAATCTCCCGAGTAGCTGGGATTACAGGAAACCAGCACAATGCCCGGCTAGTTTTTGTTTTTTGGGGAGTTTTTTTGGTAGAGATGAGGTTTCACCATGTTGGCCAGGCTGGTCTTGAACTCCTGACCTCAAGTGATTTGCCCATCTTGGCCTCCCAAAGTGCTGGGATTACAGGCATGCACCACCACGCCTGGTCTTACATACTATTTTTTATACTTTTTTCTTGGTAAAAAATAATTCAATTGTTACTCCACTACCCAAATACAAATAATTTCATTTCTATAGTGATAAAAAGAGTCTAAAGATAACTCTGTTGACAAGAAGGGGTGTGTCAGGACTCTTACCTACAAAGCACTTACTGTACAAATGAACACAGGCATTTGTATTCCCAAGGCAAAGTAGGTCAACCATTAATTGCCATTTCCCAAAATCATACACTATCACATACTTATCATTACAGAACATCAAATTGCTGAAAAAGTCACTTTTGTTTTTTTTGTGAGACGGAGTTTTGCTTGTTACCCAGGCTGGAGTGCAACGGCACGATCCCGGCTCACTGCAACCTCCGCCTCCTGGGTTCAAGCAATTCTCCTGCCTCAGCCTCCCAAGTAGCTGGGACTACAGGTGCGTGCCACCATGCCCAGCTAATTTTTGTATTTTTTAGTAGAAACAAGGTTTCACCATGTTGACCAGGATGGTCTCGATCTCTTGACCTCGTGATCCACCCACCTCGGCCTCCCAAAGTGCTGGGATTATAGGCATGAGCCACCGCACCCGGCCCAAAAAAGTCACTTTCTAACCAAGGGAAGGTCTCCTCCCATCCCTTTGCCCAACTTGATTTTCACTATGGGTATTAACAATCCAAACAATTTAGCTTCTGTTCTACTATCAAGTTGTAAAAAAATAAAAGCATTTTCCCTGTATATCACCTCAAAAGTCGACCTTACTATTATTCCTTACTAAACTTTCATGTTCCCTAGCTTGTAGCTTTCATCTCATCTTCCTCCTCCCAACCTTCCCTGCTCTTGCCTCATTCCCTTTTACCTCTGCGCTGGGGGCATGGAGTCTATCAGAGGGCTGCACTCACTCACGGCACACAGGAACACTCTGGTCCCCCCCTTGGAGATCTGCCAAAAGGTAGCCTTCTTCTAAGCTCTGGGCTCCAGGCTTCTTTTTTTTTTTTTTTTTTTT